>NC_057810.1:487491251-487791251 GCF_018294505.1 Triticum aestivum | reverse complement strand
CTCGTTCGTCATTCATCATCTCGTTTTCTTCTCCGGTGGATTCAATTCTAATTTTTGGTAGTGATTATATTCTTTCCCTCGGCTCAAGTGTTTTCCTTGCTCGTTCGTCTGTCGCTAGTTTATCCATCCGGAGTGTTCAAGACACCTCAGGAAATTTGTTTGTGTTCCAATAAATTCGAGGTTGTCACCTCATTAAAATATTTCAATTGTTCTGGTGCATCATCTACCTCTTCAACATCCCTTTCCAATGGTGTTATCTCTTCAGTGGGCCCTAACCCACAGGTCTTTTCCCAGGATCTTACCTGACTCTTCTAATTTCCCCGGAGTTATTCTCAAATTCTTTTCAAAGTGTGACGTAAGAATGGATTTCATCAGTCACATGCCTTCTCCAAGATCTCGTTCAAATTCTTTTCATTGTTGGCTCAACTTTTTCGGTTTTCATTCTCCCGGAGTATCTCAGTAATTTTTTTGCGGTGTCTCTCGTCGTCATTTGAAGATCGAAGAAGAGTTTTTCCTCTAAACCTTGTCCGTTCTCTCGAATATTCGTGGTTCTAGTTTCATGTTATCCTCTCGGATTATTCCATTTGTTAGAGATTTTTTCTTACCCATCCGGAGTATGTCATAAGTTGTTTTCCTGTTTCTTTTCACTAGAGGCCATCATTCCAGTTTTCGTTCTCTATTTATCCCGGTGCTTCGTCCAAGTGTTCTTAATCACCTCATGATCTCTTTGTTCTTTTGCATATAAATCCCCTCTAGCATATTTGTTCTTCTAATTCTTCCCGGTGATTCATGCTCTTTCATCAATCATTTTCTAATTCTAACGATGGTTCTTTCAGATTCTTTTTCCTTGATTATCATTTTTATTCATTCGTTCTTTCCAATCCTACCGGTGGTTCATGAAGACCTTCTCAAGTTTGTGATATGTCACTTCTCAATCCTTTTCTAGAAGAATAAGTAGTATGCGAAATCCATTGTTGGTCATCAATTTAATTTGATGAAGGATAAGCATACAATAAATCTTATTCTTATTCCATCCAAGTGAGTAATCCCGTTTCCTTCGGAGTTTGTTCTTGAAGAATAAATTCTAGTTCCAAGTGTTTCCCATCTTTTCTTTTCCGGAGTTCAATTTCCTCAGCCATTTTGTCGGAACCTCCATCTAAATCATCGCAAGGCTCATCTTATTCGTTCATCCTTCATTCTATCTCATCATCCTTTTGTCACCGGAGTTCTTCATGGTGGTTCTTCATGATTTAATTCATTCTTCAAGAGTTCATCAAGATTCTTATTGGTGGAGTTCAAGTATCCTTTCTTCTCGTGTCTCAAAGTGCAATTAATTCTCCATATTCTTTTGAAGTGGAGTTCTGCATTTCTTCGTCCTTCTAAGCTATCCAATCATTTCAATTTGTGGCCGGTTATCACCTTATGATCTTGATATGTTACCTATAAGACCACAACAAGCTTATTCTTTCGTTGTTGATTTTCTCAACAACTCCGTTCAACCCTTCCTACTAAGTTCTTTTCTTTAAATTCTTTCAATTCTTCCGGAGGTATTGCGTTGCTTATGTCGTCAAGTGTCATTCCATCGTGTGAAGTTCATGTTCTATTCCTCCATGTTTCAGCTGGAGTGCTACCTAAATCTTTTCAGTCTTATCCGTTTCTTATCTCATTCTAACCGAAGTGGTTTCATAGTCTATCTGATTCCTTGAGCTTTCGATTCTCGTCATTCTCGTCGTTTCTATCTTCTTCTCGAGTGCTCTCGATTCTTTGCTTCTTCTCTTGAGTTCTTGCTTCACCTCATCCCTTTTCCCTTCCGTCTCGGTCCTAAGATCTCGGGACGAGATCTCTTGTTAGTGGAGGAGTGTTGTAACGCCCCGGATCCGATGCGCCAGGTGTCCGCCAGTTATTCGCCATCTTTGACATGATTGCTTGCGTGTTGCATTTTATCATGTCATCATATGCATTGCATTGCATACATGTTCGTCTCATGCATCCGAGCATTTTCCCCATTGTCCGTTTCACAATCCGGCACTCCTATGTCCTCCGGCGTCCCCCTCTTGTCTCTCGTTGTGAGAGGGTGTTAAACTTTCTCGGAATGGCTCGAGGTTTGCCAAGCGGCCTCGGTATAGCACCGGTAGACCGCCTGTCAAGTTTCGTGCCATTTGGAGGTCATTTGATACTCCAACGGTTAACCGCGTAGCCCGAAACCCCCCTTTCTCTTTGCAGCCCAACACCCTTCCAAACTGGCCCAAAACCCATCTAACTCCCCTTCATGCTATCGGTCGTTCGATCACGATCGTGTGAGCGAAAACCGCTCCTCATTTGGACTCTCCTAGCTCCCTCTACCTACAAATATGTGATCCCCTCCAATTTTTCGCGCAGTCCAACCCTAGCCCTCTCCCTCTCAGCCGCCGGACATGTCCGCGTCACGCCGGACACGTCCGCCGCCCGCAGCCACCTCACTCCAGCCACTCCCAAGCCGCCACGTCACCCCGCAGCCGCTCCCCTCTACTCGCGTCCTGCCACGTGGCGTCCCCGCGCCTGCCTCGCCGCCGGCCCGCGGAGCCCATAATGGTCCCGCGCGGGCCCCCGCGCCGCTGCCGCCTGGCCCGGCTCCCGCGCCTCCGCCCGCCGCTGCCAGAGTGCGCCCGCCTCCGCTCGCCGCCTCTCCGCCTCCCCTCGCTGCCGGATTCGCGCCGCCGGCCGGCCCCGCCGCCGCGCCCCTCCGGCGACTCTCCGCCTCGCCCCGCGCCGGCGTTCTCCCCCGGCTCGGCCCGGGTGCGCGCCGCCCCGCTCCCCTGTGCGGCTTTGCCGCCGCACCTCGCTGCCCCTCCGCAGCGCTCGCCGGCCTCGGCCCTCCGGCCGCCATCGCCGGCGCAGCCGCCGTCCACCGTCGTCGCCGCGGATTCGGTCGGGCCAGACCGGATCCGGCCGTCCCGCGCTCCCTCCAGCCCTCCCCGTCCTCGCCGGTGTCTTCTTCGGCCTCTCCCTCGCCGGCCACATTTCCCTCCTCAACTCCGGCGAGAATTCCGGCCAACCTCGAAGTCCGTGCCCGCAGCCCCCAGATCCAGATCCAAAACGAAGGTTGACCCCGATTTCACTAAGTCCCCGATTATTTTGACATTATCATGCCATGTTCATCGCACCATATCTCTGCATCTGTAGCTCTGTTTCGTGTGTGTAATATGTCAAATTGTTCGTCTCAACGAGTACTCCATTGCATTCCATTGCATCGTATTCATTTGAGCTCATCTTGATGCCTGAATCATCGTTGCAAGAGTGCTTCATGATGTTAATCTGCTGAAACTGTTATAACATGCTCATTTGTCATTTTTGCCAGGATTGATGTGTGCATCCTATGAGGTTGATGTCTACATGTGTTTTGATCTATGCCATGTCTTCTTTACAGAGGTGCTTACCATGTATTTTTGTGATCAATGTGGTGACTAGAATAAGCATGCAAAAGTAGGCTTCGTAACGTTGCTGTTTTTGGTCCCTGTTCTGCTGTTATTTTTATGCCATGTAAACATGATGCTATAGAGAGATCCATCCATATTTTGAGATACTTCAGTAAGGATGTTTTGAACATATGGTTATGCTCTATCCATTCATGACCCTGTTTTTATTTATGGAGTAGTCTAGCATGTCATTTTCGTGCTCTACTTTTGCTACAAAATGTTTCCTGGCAGATTGTTTACATGTTATTCAATTTTGCCAAGGTTGTTGTAGTTGATCTTTGCATGCTATGAACTTGTTCTTGCCTTGGTTTGTTTCATAAACATGTCTTCTTGATGATGCTATGCTTGTCTTGTCATGCAATGACTTGAGGTGAGTGAATCAAGCTCACCAACATGCCTTCATAATTCTGTTTCTGCCATGTTTGAATCTGTATTATAACTTGCTATGTTTACATGGGTGCCATCATATCTTCTGGTCCTTTTTGGCTCATGGTCAGTAAAGGACTTTTGTTCTATGCATTTAGTAGATTCATGACATTCCTTTGTTTGCCATGATAAGTTCCTGTAACATGTTGTTTGATAGCTCTAAACATTGCAACCTGATGTTATTTTCTGCAAAGTCTGAAACTGATATTATTTGCAATCTTGCCATGTGTGTTTGAGCATGTTCTAGTGATTTCTGGAGATAGCTCAGTGTTCATGTTTTGTTGTGCTTTACCTGTACATCATGCCCAAGCCTTTTGTTTTCTTGTTGAGGTCCTGTAGCATGTTGTTTTGATGCTTGCAATATGCCTAGTTGCTGTTTTGGACAGATTGTTGCCATATCTTGTATAGTGTGTGTGTGTTGACCCATTGCTCCGTTTTGAGTGTGCTCTATATGATACTTGCTTAGAATTGCATATAGTTTCATATTATCATGTTGAATCCTTGTTTTGAGGTGTTTGCTTGATGTTTAGATGCATTTTGCATCAATGTCATGTTTAACTTGTTTTCCTCATATCTTCTAGGCCGTAGCTCCGAACTAAATGAACTTTATATGTAACTTGACTAGAATTTCGTGTAGATCATCTTGTTGCATCTCAACTTGCTGTTTAACAACTTGAACATAAGGTTTATTCATATCTGAACCAATTTCGAAATATGCATATGAGGACTTACCGGAATTGTTATATGTTGTTCCTGGCCTCATTTAAACTTGCCTTGGTGTGTTGTTCTTGTTTGCATCATCTCTTGCCATGAGTAGCTTCATGTAGTCTTGTCATGCATCATGCTTGTTTGGGCATCATGCCTTGTTCATGTGTGGTGTGTTTACTATGTTGTGTGCTTCTTCTCGATAGTTCCCGTTTCGTTGCGATCGTGAGGATTCGTTCGTCTACGCTTGGTTCGGCTTCATCCGTTCGTCTTCTTCATGGACTCGTTCTTCTTCCTTGCGGGATTTCAGGCAAGATGACCGCTACCCTGGATCTCACTACTATCATTGCTATGCTAGTTGCTTCGTTCTATCGCTATGCTGTGTTACCTATCTTTTGCTCATCAAGCCTCCCAAATTGCCATGAACCTTTAACCTTTGACACTATTCCTAGCAAACCATTGCTTGGCTATGTTACCGCTTTGCTCAGCCCCTCTTATAGCGTTGTTAGTTGCAGGTGAAGTTGAAGATTGCTCCATGGTGGACAGGATTATGTTGGGATATTACAATATCTCTTATTTAATTAATGCATCTATATACTTGGTAACGGGTGGAAGGCTCGGCCTTATGCCTGGTGTTTTGTTCCACTCTTGCCGCCCTAGTTTCCATCATACCGGTGTTATGTTCCCGGATATTGCGTTCCTTACGCGGTTGGGTGATTTATGGGACCCCCTCGACAGTTCGCTTTGAATAAAACTCCTCCAGCAAGGCCCAACATTGGTTTTACCATTTGCCTCACCACCACCTATATTTCCCTTGGGAGTAATTAACCCAAGGGTCATCTTTATTTTAGCCCCCCCCTGGGCCAGTGCTTGTCTAAGTGTTGGTCCGAACTGAGCTGCCTGCGGGGCCACCTCGGGGCAACTTGAGGGTTGGTTTTACTCGTAGCTAGTCTCATCCGGTGTTGCCCTGAGAATGAGATATGTGCAGCTCCTATCGGGATTTGTCGGTGCATCAGGCGGCTTTGCTGGTCTTGTTGTACCATTGTCGAAATGTCTTGTAAACCGAGATTCCGAGTCTGATCGGGTCTTCCTGGGAGAAGGTATATCCTTCGTTGATCGCGAGAGCTTATCATGGGCTAAGTTGGGACACCCCTGCAGGGTATAATCTTTCGAAAGCCGTGCCTGCGGTTATAGGCAGATGGGAATTTGTTAATGCCCGATTGTAGATAACTTGACACCAGATCCAATTTAAAACGCATCAATCGCGTGTGTAGCCGTGATGGTCTCTTTTCGGTGGAGTCCGGGAAGTGAACACGGTCTTTGGGTTATGTTTGACGTAAGTAGGAGTTCAGGATCACTTCTTGATCATTGCTAGATTCACGACCGTTCCGCTTGCTCTCTTCTTGCTCTTATTTGCGTATGTTAGCCACCATATCATGCTTAGTCGCTGCTGCAACCTCACCACTTTACCCCTTCCTTCCTATTAAGCTTTGCTAGTCTTGATACCCATGGTAATGGGATTGCTGAGTCCTTGTGGCTCACAGATTACTACAACAATAGTTGCAGGTACAGGTTGTGCGATGATCATGACGCGAGAGCGATGTTTGCTTGTTTTGGAGTTCTTCTTCTGCCTCTTCTTTGATCAGGGGATAGGTTCCAGGTCGGCAGCCTGGGCTAGCAGGGTGGATGTCATTTGAGTTTCTGTTTGTGCTTCATCTGTAGTCGGAAGATGATCTTATGTATGATAATGTTGTATTCGTGTGGCATTGTATGCCTCTTGTATGTATGCCCATCTATTATGTAATGTTGATGTAATGATATCCACCTTGCAAAAGCGTTTCAATATGCGGTTCTATCCTTGGTGGGACCTTCGAGTCTCTTTAGGATAGTATCGCATATTGGCCATGACATACTCCTACAAACCCTACCGCCGCACTCATCATCGGTTTTCTTCAAGAGGGCGAGGGAGAAGCCGATTTGTAGTGGAGGCGCTTTCAAAAAAAGGATCTGTAGTGGAGACCCCTACCCTAGGGTGCCCTAGGTAGCTGCCGCATGCATCATTGTTTTCTCTTTTCTTTATGCTCTTGCGCCCTAGAGTGAAATGATGGTTGCTTCATCCGTCCATCTTAATGCGGGAAAGGTGGGGCTTTGTGATTTGACCCCTCATCGCTCATTTTCTACTACTGCGGTGCTACAACCGGGGTGCCTCCAATTCCAACCGTTGCTCCAAACTGTAATTTGGTGCATCGCACGTGGAACAAGATGGTGGATGAGCCACATGTTGGCCAAAGGGGTCCTGTTAAGTGTGTCTCCATTTCGTGTGCGGATTGACCCTGCTTGAGTTGCTACGCCAACATGACAGAAGCATCCTACCACTTGGTTTTGCTCCTTGGTGAATCCTGACTATATTAATCTAAAAAGATATGTGCTGAACTACCCTCTATGTCTCTATTTTTTAGTTTTAGGCGTCTCGATTTATAGGGCGTGCATGTAGTTCTAGGTCATCCATTTGACTAACTAAATATGAGTTACTATGTCACAAAAAGTATATCATTGGATTCTTAAGCGGATGTAACTATATTTAAAAGTCGAGAGCGGGTTTTTCCTGCGCAGTAGGCGGGGCAGTTCCGCCTAGTCGGTTTGACAAAGACGTGAGAAGTTGAGGGAGTAGGCTGCTGCAAATATAGGGCTGTGTGATTTGACAGCGAGTTACTGCTGGACAGGTGGGGCCCCGTGATATTACTTGCCATTATCATTTTAACTGGGTCTCTATTACCGGCGTGAGTCTACCGATTCCTGACCACCTTCATACAGGTGCCTCTGCCAATGCTCCACCATGTAGTAGAGGCTGGCTCTTGCATGAGAGCCCACTTGTCCACTTTTTCCTTGCCTCTCTTTCCTCCACATATGCAAAAATGCCATGTAAAGCGCACTATTGTACTTACTTGCTCCTACAGGTGCTAAGCTTGCCACATAGGCATAAAGTCTAATGTGGCAAGTTAATCAAGAAGAGAGAGACTAGTTTGGTGACCCAAGGAAGAAAAGGTGCTGAGTGCGTGTACCTAGGTGAGAAGACAATTTTGAGTCTATAGCTAATTAAATGAAGCAAACTTAGCAACAAAAAACTAATAAGCACCTATGAATTGGGGACTTGATTGCTAAGCCATTTAATGCCCTTAACACCTCATGTGAGCACCATTTCATTGGAAGAGGTCACTCCTTGGAAAATGCAATAAATACTACTCCCTCTGTCCCACAATATAAGAACGTTTTTGGCACTACACTAGTGTCAAAAACATTCTTATATTATGGGACGGATGGAGTACGAAGAAAGACATAGAGAGAAGTAAAAAAAATACACCTATAGACAACCTTATAGCTAACCTTGTTGTAGTATGAGTGACTAAGTGATAATATGCCAACATCAGATAGCCTAACGCACCGTGTTAAATATCCAACAGCGTGACCACGCGAGCGACGCGACGGTCGTGGTAGGCGCGACCATGATACGGGCTGCTGGCAGCCCTTGGATCTGAGATCGAATGGTCGCATGCTAAGTTGCTGAAAATTTGCAGAATAACCCTCCAGGATAGGATATTCACCCATAGGTCTAGAATCACGTCATGCAACCGTTCGATCTCAGATCCAAGGGCTCTCGGAAGCCCATATCATGGGAGAATGGAAAGCCACTACCCTGCCGTTCGCACGATGGCAGTTCGCTCCTACTAGTCCTCGCGTGTCCTTTAATAATACGGCGGTTCGCTCCTCGTCGTCCCATCCTTTCACATGACGGCGGTTCCACTAATCCTAACCCTCCTACCAAATCCATGGTGTTCCAAATCTCCATGATCAGCGGTGAGTACAAGGTTAGAACCATCAACGGCAATGAGTTGGACGTCATCTACACCCGTTCTTCCGTGATGGTGAAAGTATGCCTTTCTCGCTTCAGACGCATGTTCGAAAACTTAGATGATGAGTGGGTCGCCGGGCTAGATGTTGAGTACACCACAGTCCTAGGACGAGAGAAGGATCTAAAGGAGGAAGAGAGGAAGAAGCCCGCCGAGATCCAGGTTTGCGTGCATGACTTATGCTTGGTCTACCACATCTACCATGCCGACGTTGAATGCCTAGATTTTAAGAATTTCCTCAAGAGCAACCTAGTAAAATTCATTATTGTAGACTTTAGGAACGACAAGGATGTCCTGGGTTAGATAGGCCTCGTTGTAGGCAACCCCTTCGACCTCCAGAAGAATCGGCTGCTTCCCTCCAGTGTCCAGCCTTCAATGCTGACCCTAGCAGGAGCCATGGTTCATCCTTCGTACGATAAACTGGAGAAACGTCATCACATGTTTCATCGTCATGCATGGCAGCAGAATGTACTAGATATAGACCACATCCACTTTGCTGCAATGGATGGCTACCTTTGTTTCAATATCTACAAGGGTTGGATGAAGAGAAAGAGCCAAGTGTGCGGTTCAGAAAAGAAGTATCGGCCAAGAGGAAGAGGTACAAGGACGAAGTCGAGGACATGGGCGAGGACTCCGAGTGAGTAAGGTTTCAGTGTCGTTGCTCATGGTGGTTCTAATGCAGTGTCTACCGGATTAGTTGCATAGTTTAATTTCAGGTGTGCTTAGTTTAATTTGAGGGGTGTGTTATGCTGGGCCTCCAGTAGAACTATGTTATGTTTCTTCTCGTTACTTTAACTCTTTAGTATGTACATACTACTAGTATTTCTTTAATAGAATTTAGCACCCCATTTAAGCATGCACTATTTTAATAGTACTATATGCATAATTTGGTGAGGAGCGCTCTCTATATGTACCACCTTTTTTAATTTAAATTTTTGCTTCATGGCGCAGTCCATCGATACTACTACTATACAAAAGTATAGATTTTTTTAAAAGGCTAGAGTACTTTTCATCACATATATAGCTAGTTAAACTCTCAACCTAGAACGACGTGCCTGCCATGTAAACCGATATGGAGGAAGTATAGTAAAAATGAGGTGATTTTACCAAGCGATTAGCAGGAGAGCATGGCCTGTCATGCGGTCCCACGTCTCATGATGTACCAAGGTGATGTGCGTGTCCCTCTTGAGGCAGAATCAATACTACGTGGTTTGAGATGATGGTGAACCGAAGTGTGAAATAATGGTTGCTTCGTCCGTCTGGGAAGGTGCGGCATTGTGATTTGACGTCTCATTGCTCATTACTACTACTGGGCCTGTACGAGTGTGGTGCGTCCCCCCTGCTATTCTGCACTGTTATTTGGTGCTTGACACGTTGACCCGGTTGCTATATGTCCCACATGTCGGTGATAGGAAGTACAGAATTCATGAAAGGGAGCATTAACGCAGGAGTATACTACAAAATTCATTAAAAGGAGCGACTTAGTTTTGGAAAAAACTGATTTTACGGAGTACATATCCACTAAGGTTTATAGGGCTCATCTAAAAACATTCGTTTTTCCATTTGATATGTCTCAATTCTACTACTAGTAGTAGTACCATTACATGTTGGATTTCGAGGTGTGTTAGATCACCCGATGCAAGCAGTGTCAAGAGGAAACTCACCAATGCATGTAGAAGTTCATGGAAATTTAGTGGTCATTCATGCATTCGTTCTAATTAATGCCTCGGTAAACATAACTTCTTGAGAAAAACGAGCGTACTAATTACTTGTGCAAACTACGAAATTAATTCGACCACTCACCGTCTACCTTGGTTGGAGAGATTTTGAAATTGAGCCATAAACTGTAAAGGAGGGAGTAGTAACTTTTGTCTCGATTACTATTTGTGGCCTTGTATAGATGGAAAATGTATTTTTTTTATAGTGGCCTTGTATAAGTAAATGGAGGGAGTACTAAAGGACATATATATTCCAAACAATATGACAATCTCTCTAACCAAGGTAGTAGGGACAAGGAGTAAATGGAGGGAGTAGTAAAATTTTCTCCTCGTCCTGCAAGCCATCGCGCGTGGGCGAGGGAGCGGGCATAAGGCGTACAGTAGTAGTAGTACTACTACTTATAAGCAAGCTTCACCTCATCCTGCGAGCCATCGCGCCCTTGGGCGGGGGATATGGCGTACTAAGCAAGCTTCTCCTCGTTTTGCGAGTTGATGGGACACATCAAAAGTACTCCAGTGTATAGAGCCTTGCCTCTAAGGTAGGCCCCACATGGTTTGCCTCTTTTTTAACATAACATGTCTAGTTGCAATTTGTTTGTTCACCCATGGTAGACGATCCTCTCTCCACCAAGTGGACAACTAGTACACATGTCAAATTACCACGTGGGCTGCCTTTTCGTACAGAAATGAGCTCCACCGTGTACCCCGTGCGGGTGTGGTTGGGAAAGAGACGGGAGTACGTGTGTCGTGTGTGCACCTCTTCTCTTCGTGCACGTCCCCCACTTACGTGGGTGTGTGTGAGAGAGATACAAACCTAGACATAATGTGTCGTCCATCCCCATGCCTCCACCCAGTCCGACCACCAGTCACCACCACGCCCCACTCCTCCTCACCTTATCTCTCATCTTTCTCCCTCCATTTTTATATACAAGGGGCTACTATCAAAATTAAAATTTGCAGATATACAAGGCCACTAACACTAATCGATGCAATATTAATGGTGTTTGCCTCGTAGTACTAGCAAAGGAGGACATTAATTATCCCTTGCATGCATGCGGGAGTGTGAGCATTGGCTTGATGTGCATGAAAGAGAAGAATACACGGCAAACCAGGAAACAAGGTGGCGTGCAACATTGACATAGAAGACATTAATTTTTGCCTTGGTACTTGTAATATGGGTTTGTGGCCTTGTACACAAAAATGGAGTCCGATAAAATTCTTGAGATATCATTAGTTTTTACAAAATGGGATTACTCCTGCATGGGTCAATCACAACAAGTGTTTTGTAAAAAAATGCATCTTGATGTTCCGTCCAATGCACGGGCGTCTTGCTATTCCATGAAAACAACACATGGCAAAATTCCACAGTGAACGAGGGATTTGAATCTGTTGGGAGGGGCTGTTTGGATCTTGCCCGGGGTAGCCAAAATATTGGCGACCCTTTTGTCCACCGGTGCCTTTGCCACCAATGAACGAGGAATGGCTCGGGTGCTCATGCATCCTCTAGTGCGCACCTTGGAGACGAGCTCGCACGAGCTGTGTATTTTTTGTCCCACCATGCTGCCCAAGCCGCCCGCAGACCTATCGGTGACATGCAAATTACGCCATCCAACCGTAGCCGCACACATTATGACAGCAACTCAACCAACCGGAAGAAATTCATGCAAACACGCAGAGAAACTGATATTTCATATAAACAACGACGGAAATCATATAAAATACCAGATTTTCATACAAACATGAGGGATTTCATTACATTCAAATGAACTACGTAGTGCTAGTTCTGGACAGCACAGGTACATAATACCTGGCCTAAATGGTCGCCCGCCGATCGATTTGTGTTCCTCATGTCCAGCAGCACGATCACCGGACTGCCAGGAGCCCCAGAGGTATATGCTTCAGCGCAAAGGATCGTCACTTCCCCACTGCCCAACTGATATCATTGGCTAATGCCGAAGATGATGGTGGCCGGCTCTGGTTCGAGTTAACCACCGGCCACTACTTCGCCATGGCCGGCACCGGCTCGAGTTCATCCTAACATTCCGCTCTTCTGTGGAGCCCATGTGAGGTCGACGAAGGTCCTCGCAACAAAAGGATCCGGCAAGACACCTGCTGTGTACGCTGATGTCGCCTCCAAGGTGGCCTTGATGGGACCCAAGCGGCAGCGGCCTCCCGTGCTCTAATTCTCCTCGATGATGGAGGCGAACACGGAGGCGCTGGCCACCGACTCGTCGCTCTCCACGCACCCGGCTTCTGTCGCTACTTGCATGGCGCGGTCGCTGGCACGGGAGTCTCGCCACAGAAATGGGAGATGTGGTACGAGGCGGCGGCGTGGACGGCAGCAACGATGCCCATGCGCCGCTCCTCGTCGAGCTGGCCTGGACCGGCGAGTTGCTGAACCGTGCCCAAGATTGGGGCGGCAACTAGCTCCGTTGGGCGAGGGGAGGGAGGTGGATCAGCGAGCTGCATAGCTCGTATCTGGCGGGCTACCCAACTGGCTTGGATGCAGAATAACTACTCTTCATAAGCCATTGTAAGAGTGGACAAAATGGTGAAGGAGGAGATAGGGGAGTGGCGGAGGTGTGCGATTCTTGGCCGGCGTTTGGCCTCGTTTAAATAGGAGATTAATTAGATGGTAGAGGAGAGGAGCTCGGCCGGTGTTGCGTTTAATGCCGGCCTGGTCATGAACGGGCGTGTGTACAGAGTGGGTTTCTCGGCTTCCACACGAGCGGGTTTCATGGAGGCGTTTGAATGCGGCAAGGAGGCGTGTTCAGCCGGGCATGCAACGAGTGGCGCCCTCGACTCTGACCTAGGACACCGCACCGTTCTTCCACTGACGTGTGGGCTCTTTGGGTACATGGCCTGCATGTCAGTGACCCAACGCAGGCAGCGCACAGGAAAGGAACCTTTGGTGGGCCAGGGCGGTCAGAAGCGGGCATTTCATAAACCGATGATTGTTCATTGAGTGTGATCTCATCTTTTTCATGTAGATAAACCTACTATGTTGATAGCCCGTTTGATACATTGTGATTCATAAAGACCGCTGCAAACATCAATGTTCTGCTTATCACATATAAGATTGATTAATACCCGTAACAATCCATGTCCTTAACAAAGGGTGCATGCACGTATAGGTTGAGCATGTGTCTTGCATCGTGTGTTGTGTGCATGCAGGCGTGCGAGTGTTCCGTGCGTGCAAGGGTACGTTTTAGTGTTGCATGCATGGGTGCGTACGTGCATGTGTTCATGAGTGCATGTGTACGTGTCAGTGTTGCACGCCTGCATGTGTGCGTGTGTACGTTATGTGTACATGTCAGTGTTGCACGCCTGCATGCATGCATGTCTTGCGTGCGTGCATGTGTACGTGCGGGGTGAGGCTACACGTCAGTCGACTGACTTCTTCATCTCTGGTCATTAGATTTTCTAGCCGTTGGATACGAAATCAAGGGCCTCCAGTTTATCATCAAACTCCACCCCCCCCTGAGCCACCAGCCACCACCGGCCGAACCGCCGGCCCCTGCCGCTCCCGGCCGGCCCGCGCCGCCATGCCGCCCCGCCCTCCCTGAAACCACTCCCCACCACCAGTCCACCGCCGCACCGGCCATCCCTCTAGGCCCCCCGTGCCGAGCTTTTTCTCCGGCGATCCCCACCCCACCGCCCAATCAACGCCCCCCCACCGCCGGCGACTGCCAACCAAAGGTCTCACGACTTCGAATACCCACCGACCACTAATTTATTACCATTTATGTCATTCATATACGCGCTGACGGGTGGGCCCTATGGTAAATGTGGACCGTTTGACTAGTCAATTAATCATGTTATCAACAAATTATGGAGTTGTATGGTGAGTGTCGGATTTCGGGTTCCAGCAGACCCTCTAGATTCGAACACTGGGGTGCGCGCGGAGATTTAGCCCTCTGCCTACCTGCACCTCACCGCCTCGCTATGAACTAAGCAATCAAAGGAACAACACAAGAGACACAGAGTTTATACTGGTTCAGGCCACCATTGTGGTGTAATACCCTACTCCAGTGTGTGGTGTGGTGGCTTGCCTCTTGGGCCGATTATGAACAGTGTAAGGAAGAACAGCCTCGCGAGGGTCTGTTCTTGGCTGGTGCGATGAACTGCTTGGGGAGTTTAGTCGCTCTCTCTACTGGTTTCTAGGTGAGGATCCGATTGATTTCTCGATGCCCCTACTTTGTGGGTGGCTAGTCCTATTTATAGGCAAAGGCCCTGGGCCTCTTCCCAAATATTGAGCGGGAAGGGCGCCAACAACTGGCCATTTTGAAAGGGAACATCTAGTACACTTATCCTGACTAAAGTTGGTCCTTGCCTGCCAAAGGCTCTGGTGGTGACGCCGGCTTGGGCTCCACGATGACCTCCATCCTGCCGTTCTGTTGGTCTTGGTCTTGTTGCAGCAAAATGGATGCCTTTTCTTGATGCCCTCGCCTGCGCTTGCTCCCTTTGCACCAAAGAGGAAAGAAGGACACTGCGCTGGCTGGTGCCTGCCTGGCGCCCTTGGTCGTCATGGCTTGCGTCATGGGCACCTCGCGAGGTACCCCGCCTTGATCTCTCCGCCTCCTCGCGAGCCAGCCTGACGAGGCCGTGCCTGAGGAAGCCTCATGTCATCCGCCCCGCGAGGATTGGCCCCTCGCGAGGGTCTTGAACTCATGCTGATGAAGATGGGCCATGCTGGGCCGCCCCTTGAGCCACACCGCAGGCCGCAGGCAGGCAAGTCTGGGGACCCCCGTTCCCAAAACACCGACAGTAGCCCCCGGGCCCAAGGCGCGCCCGGACTTGGCTGAGCAGAGAGGCGAAGGGGTAAGTGCGAAGCTCCGCGGGCCCTAACAGCCTGCGGCCTCGGGCGCCGCGTGGCAGTTGGTTGGACGCGGGTGCCTCAGCAACCGCGTCCATCAAAAGAGCAGTTTCTGCCTAGGCTTTGCTTCCCTTGCTTCCTCCGGTCATTGCCCAGATCCCCTTTCTTGTGCCCTTCCTCTCTGCCTCTGAAATCTTCAGATCTACTTCGACCGCGCACCTTAGCAAGTCATGGCGCCTCGCTAGACCCCGACCAAAGCTTGGTATTCGCTCGCCTTGGACTCGTCGAACGTGTCGGAGGCGAGCCTTGCCCGGATGCGCTGGATGGTGGCGGCGCAAGGCATCGACGGGGCGCAGGTGTTCAACGCCGGCTCCGCCCCTCCTGAGGCCCAAGGGAGAACCTTCTATCCGCTCTTCGTAAGCGCCATTGCTTCCAGTCTGGTACCTCCTTTCTCCAAGTTCTTCTTCTCTGTCCTTCGCCATTACGACCTGCAAGCTTTGCACCTCCACCCCAACTCTGTCCTCCTTCTGGCGATCTTCGCATACTATTGCGAGGCTCATGTCAGGGTGCAGCCTTCGGTGGCCTTTCTGCGCCACTACTTCTCCCTCCGGCTCTCTCGCGGTCCTCTCTCCGTGTGCGCGAGCTTCGTCGCATATTGCGGCTCCAACGCCATCTCGAAGCCCAGGAAGAGGATTGAGGGCTTCAGGAGCAAGTGGGTCATGGTGGATGCTGGGCGCATCCACCCTTGGCTGATTCTGCCCGCGGAGCAGCCCACGAGCTCTGATGATTGGTCTCGCGCAGAACTCATGGACCCCCGCGCGAAGCCGGTGTTGGAGAAGATGGATGCGGATCTGAGGCCGGGGAACATGGTGACGGCAAAGCTGACTGGCCCGTCACTCCTGAGGGAGTTCCTGGAGCATCAGGTGGCCCCACTTCGCAAGTATTCACTTCCGCTGTGGAGGCCCCGCCTGAGCCCCGATGTTTTGGCCGACGAAGATCTGGCCGCGGTCCTCCAATCTTTGGTCGGAGGGGACGTGGCGAGGCTGGAGGGCGCCCCTGTACCCCTGTTTCTCCGAGATGATTGGGAGAAGGTGGTTGACTCCATGCCCGTCTTCAATGGAGCTGGGCCCGTGCTCGCGGTGGCTCCCGAGGACTCGGCGGCCTAGGCGATGGTGAATGTGTCCTCCGGCGACTCCAGCGAAGAGGAGGAAGAAGAGGAGCGGGAAGGGGGGCCTAACTCTGAGGCTACCGATGGGGAGTCGAGAGCGCCTCTCCCCCGATGCAGGTCCCGCGCTCTCCGCCTTTCGCCGAGCGACGACGAGGATGATGATGAGCGGGGCGGCGGGAGCTTGCCCCCGATCTCGAAGAAGGCCAGGTCTGGGCTGATCCCCCTCGGGTCTGCCCCGGCTCCGAGGCGATCTGCAGACATGCCTCCTGCTTCCGAACCTCGCGAGGCTGATCCCAGCAGCTGGCTCTTGGGTTTCAAGTATGGCCGGAGGTTGCTCGAGCTCGCGATCGGCGATGAGTAAGTGCTCGATTCTTGTCTTGTTCCTTGCTTTGTCGTTGAGGCTTGATGTTTGTATCTCTTGGCTAGGCTGGCACCTGCGGCGAAGAAACCAAAGGGGGCTCCTGAGGCTCCGTCTGGGGAAGCACCTCTGCCCACGAAGGGAGGTGGCTGCAAGGCACGGGCCTCTCCTGCCCGATCGTCCTCGCGAGGCCTGGTGGAGCTGGCTGGGGCGAGCTCAGCCTCCATGGCCCAAGCGACTCCTGAGGTATCCCTGCCTGATGTCGTCGTCATAGATGTTGGGGTGCAGCAGGTCCTGCCTCAGGGTCCTGTGGTTACGCTGCCATCCTCTCCTCCTACTCCACCAATTGATGTCTCTCTGACCCCTTCCATAGTCTTGGATCGCGCTGCTGCCGAACTGGACCGGCTGCGGCAAGATCTTCTAGGCGCCGACCCTCGCTTGGTGGCCGGGCGCTTGGAGCTGGCTTCCGGCTGGATTCGCTCTGACGCTTCGATTCGAGCTGCGCTAGTTCAGGCCTCGACGACCTGCGACGAGGAGAAGCAGGGTGTCCTCGACGTGAAGGATGCTCGCGATGCTGCCTTGGGGGAGGCGGCCAATGCCCAAGGCCGTTGCAAGGCGCTGGAGAGCGAACTACAGGGCCTGCGGGACCAGCTCGCCGAGGAGGTCCGCATCTGCCAAGAGAAGGAAGAAGGCCTGAAGGCTCGCGAGGCAGCCATCAAGGACCGAGACGCCAAGCTCAACAAGTGCCGTGACCGCCGGGGCACACTGGAGCAGGAGTTGGAGGGATGGAAGGTCGAGCTGGAAGGCAAGGCGCGGGTCCTTGCTGAGGACCGCGAGGCATTCACGGAGACGGAGGTGAAGGTTCGCGGCTTGCTGAAGTCGCTCTATGACAGCGGCCTACAAAGCCCGCTGGCCAGCGCCGAGGATGGTCCCGCCAAGCTGCTCCCCTTCATGGTCCGTTCTCTTGAAGATGTCACCCTTGGCCTTGGCCCTACGACCGAGGCCGAGGCGCGTGTCCTGTCTTCTGCAGCGCTGACGCGGGTCCTTACCCACGTCTACCTCCACGATCCCAACATCGACCTCGACAACCTGCTAGAGCCAGCGAGCGGCGAGCTTGCCGCTGCCGCTACTGAGGCCGTGAAGGGTCGTACGGAGGCTCTACTGTCGAAGTTCCGGGCCTTCAGCATCAAGCCGAAGTGAGGCGCTACCGGTCCTGCGGCCCCACAAGGCGAACCTGCTCCGTGCAGCTCCGCCGCCAACGAATGACTCCGCTGTGGCTCCTGTTCTGCTTTCAGTTCCTGCAACATGCACGATGCCTCGGGGAGGCGTTTAAACTTGCGTTTGATGTCATGATAACAGTTATGGACTGTAATATTTGCTTTTTAATTCCTTGAAATTTGCGCTCTTCCTACTTGCTTATGTTCTACGCCGGCAGGGCCCGGCCCCGCGCATACCTCAGCCGCCGTTAGCCCCGACTGGAAAGTAGGATGGGACAAAGGAGTGAGGGGCTACGTGACAAGTTAGGCTCCTGAGTCGCGATGCTCAGGAGTCCCCCTTGGCGCACGAACAGCAAGTAGGGAGGTGAGATGTGTGGGTGAATCTACCATTCTACGTCTGCAGAGCCCGGCCCCGCGCATACCTCAACCTCCGTTAGCCTTTCAGAACTAAGGAGTCAGGGGCTACGCGACCAGTTAGGCTCATGAGTCGCGATGCTTAGGAGTCCCCCTTGATGCTCAAACGGCCTTCGTACCTTGGCTCCGCTCAGGGAGAGACGCGCGACGAACCAGGCCCGAGAGGCCTGGCTGGGTGGCGTACGCCCGGGCACGACCTAGGCGCAACCCCCGTGCCCAGCCCCCTCGCGCGGCGCTCCTGAGGGGAGGCGTTGCGATCAGGCCAAACACTGAGCTCGGGGCTCCCTGAGGTTGATGCGGCCGGGGGCCACCCTCAGTTGTTTATCACCAGCGCGGAGCATAGCGCTTTCGTATGTGTACGGGCATAGCCGCTCCTCGGCAGTGTCTTCAGCCAGCGTGGAGCATGGTGCTTCCACTGGTGCATGGGAGGGGGCTCCCCTCTGGGAGGAGCCCCCAGGGCGTGTACAGCCCCGCCCTGACACGTGGCCGACACGGTAGGGCATGAGGAGGTGTATCTGGGCACCCGTGAGCCAGCGCGGGACTCACGGGGCCCTACCTCAAGGCGGGTTGCGCCTGGCACTGGGCCTTAACTTGTGATGTGTTCCTGCAGATTTGGCCAGATGCCGATGCTCTACATCCTCGGGTCCCGGCCCTCGAGCGAGTCTCAGCCGTCGCTGGATTGCCAAGGCGCGATGCCGTGGACAAAACCATAGGGTGAGGGCTGGAGAGCCGGTAGGAGCCCTGAGTCGCGATGCTCAGGTACCCCCCTTTAACGCGCAAGCTTGGTTAGATGTCAACGCTCTACGTCCTCGGGTCCCGTCCCTCGAGCGGGTCTCAGCCGTCGCTGGTTTGCCAGGGCGCAATGCCGTGGACAAAACGAGAGGGCGAGGGCTGGAGAGCCGGTAGGAGCCCTGAGTCGCGATGCTTAGGTACCGCCCCTTTAACGCGCAAGCTCGGTTCGATGTCGATGCTCTACGTCCTCGGGTCCCGGCCCTCGAGCGAGTCTCAGCCGTCGCTGGTTTGCCAGGGCGCGATGCCGTGGACAAAACCAGAGGGTGAGGGCTGGAGAGCCGGTAGGAGCCCCGAGTCGCGATTCTCAGGTACCCCCCCTTTAATGCGCAATCTCGGTTCGATGTCGACGCTCTACATCCTCGGGTCCCGGCCCTCGAGCGAGTCTCAGCTGTTGCTGGTTTGCCAGGGCGCGATGCCGTGGACAAAACCAGAGGGTGAGGGCTGGAGAGCCGGTAAGAGCCCTGAGTCGCGATGCTCAGGTACCCCCCTTTAACGTGCAAGCGGCCGACACGAAGGAAGAAGGGGTGCCACAGACAGGCACCAAATAACAAGCATGATGGGTCGAATGCATAGCCAGAAAATAAACGCAAGAGGGATACATGCCGCTGAGTCTGACCCGAGCGACTTGGGGATGGTCCAGCCCGAGGGGCGCCCCCAACAAGGTAAGCTAAAAACATGAACAAAAGGGATACACGCCGCAGGGACGGACCCATGCGGCTTGGAAATGATGCAGCCCTGGGGGCGCTCCCAGCTGGAAATGAAACTTGAAAGATGTCACCTGATAGTGTTGACGACGAAGGGGTGTTGAAGTAGCAGACGAAGCGGGCTGCGGGAGCCGATCTTCACGAGCCCCCAGGCCCAGGAGCCTCGGGAGGCTCCGGAGGCGCTGGTGGCTCCTCGCGAACCATCTCCATCTCCGGTAGGACTGTGGAACGCCTGGCCTCCTGAGCCTCCAGGATGCTCCTCATGAGGCGCTGGCGCACCGCAGCCGCATTCGGCAAGTCGTAGGGCATGCGAACATAGCTGTGGGGTGGGCCTTCACAGTGCCCCACGCGTGAGGGCCAGAAGCGCTCCTGAGAGGCGGCTCGGTTGAGCCCTGGGATGTCGATGCAGATGCGCAGCCCACCATCCTCGCCTGGATGGGGAGCTGCGGCGGGTAAGCGGCGGCTGCCACTCATGACTCTTGACTCCTGCAACTCCTGTGTGACCTAACTGACGAACTCCTGAGGGTTTGGCACTCCTTGCTTTGCTCCTTCCTGAGGGAAACATGATCTAAAACACGCCTCCAAGTGGTGCCCAAGCGCCTCCCTCGTGACCTTAGCAAGGTCGGTGGCCCACCAGGGGGGAGCCCCCGAGCCCTGCTCGAGGAGGGCGCCAGGCGCGCCTCCCTATGCGACAGAACAAGGTGCCCCCTGAGCAGGCGCAGACCCTGAGGGGCCTGCCTCCTGAGGGGTCGGGCCTGGCGATGTCTTCTTATTCTTGGGAGCGGCTTCGGGGAGCCTCCCGCTCCCACGATCTGGGTCTTCAAGTGAGGCGGCCTGAAAAGCTCGTTCCAGGGAGCACACTGCGTCTCTTTCTTCACAGGGCACCGTGATGACTCCACCGCTTCCTGACATCTTGAGGATGTTGTAGCCGTGATGCGTCACAGCCATGAACTTGGCGAGAGCTGGGTAGCCGAGGATGGCATTGTATGGCAAGAGGATGTGGGCGACGTCGAAGTCAATGAGCTCAGTGTGATAGTTGTTGCGGGCCCCGAAGGTGACAGGGAGGCGGACCTGCCCGATTGGAACTGTGGAGCCGTCGGTGAATCCAGAGAAAGGCTTGGTTGGCTGAAGCTGATCGTAAGGCACTTGGAGATTGTTGAATGTCTCTACGGATAGGACGTTGAGCCCTGCCCCGCCGTTGATGAGGGTCCTGATGACTTGCACGTTACTGATAACTCGGGAGCAAAGCATTGGGAGGACTCCGGCTATGGCCGCGCACTTGAGCTGATCCGCTGAACTGAACGTGATGGCGCACGCCGACCACCTGAGGGGGCGTGTGGCTTCAAGCTTGGGGAGGACTGCATTCACTTCGCGGGCGAACTGCTTGAAGATGCGTTGAGAGGCTGGGGCCTGAGCTCCACCCAGGATGCAGGCGATCGCGCGTGGCTCCTGGAAGCCCCCTCGTCCTAATGATGGTCCTCGTTTCTCCTTGGCTGCGGAGGCAGTGGAGGCAGGCCTGCGTTTCCTTGCGGGCGATCCTCGCGAGGCTGATCCCTCCAGTCTCCCTCGCGGGGCTGATCCTGCCAGCAATCCTCGCGAGGTCGGTCGCACCACCCTTGGCGAGGGCCGCGGTCTTCCCAGCGTCCTGTGTTCCTTCCTCCTCCTCGGTCGTAGCCACGGTCATTGCGGTCGGGGCGCCGGCCGACCCTTCCTTTTTGCACGGCTCGGAGCTCTTGGCATTCATTGGTGTTGTGGGTGTGGAGGTTGTGGTACACACAGTACCGGCTGCCCTTGAAAGACTCGGGCTGATCTCTGCCCCGCTTGGTGTCTGGTTCTGCCGCGAGCACGGCAGCTCCCTTGCGCTTCACGTCCTTGGCCTTGGATTTCTTCTCTTCTGGGTCTGCGGCTGGCAGCTCGAGAAGGGAGAGGCGCCCTTCCTCAGCCCTGGCGCACTTGGTTGCCAGGTTGAACAGCTCCAAGGAAGTGCACAGATCTTCAGGCATCGCCAGCTCCTCCTTCATCTTGACGTCACGCACGCCGTCGGAGAAGGCCGAGATGACGGCCTCCTCAGTCACCCTGGGAATCTTGAGTCCTGCGCTGTTGAAGCGTTGGATGTACTTCTGCAGGGTCTCCACAGGTTGCTACTGATGCGGCGCATGTCGCTCACGGCAGGTGGCCGGTCGCGAGTACCTTGGAAGTTGGCGATGAAACGGGTGCGCATCTCGTCCCACGAGGAGATCGTGCCTGGGGCCAGGTTCAGGAGCCAAGTGCGGGCCCCGTCCTTGAGTGCCATGGGAAACCAGTTCGCCATGACCTTCTCATCCCCGTTGGCGGCTTCGATGTCCAGCTCGTCGAGCTGGAGGAACTCCGCGGGGTCGGCCGTGCCGTTGTAGCGAGGAGGCAGGTCCGGCTTGAACTTGCAGGGCCACGCGACGCTGCACAGCTCGATGGTGAAGGCGCGGCAGCCTGCTGTGGCCATGGGAGGCCTCTGGTGACGAGGAGCTTGGTCTTGCGGGCCCCCATATACTGCATCTGGGAGCGTGGTCACGATGGACTGGAGCAGGGAGCACTCGGGCAGCTTCTTGGGGGCGAGGAACCTCTTGGCAGCTCCGCTCTTGCTGTGCTGGCACCGGACGAGGTGGGTTCCGTCCAGGGGCCACGCGTCTTGGGGCCAGGGCGCCTTCTTGAGGGGGAGGCGGCTGAGGCACCCCCGGAGCTTCATTGCCCGCGCAGGGTGGGGCGCGGTGCAGCGAAAAGGACGGTGCGGGGGAGCCCCCTGCGGCGCGGACGAGCTTGGCGACACGGTCGAGCCATTCTACGTAGACGTTGTCGACCAGACGGTAGCGCAGGAGCTCGTTTGCCGCGATGAGCGCAGCCCGAGCCTCCATGGCCGCACGGGGCGCGCGGGGAGAAGAACCGGCCGGGGCGAGCGAGGGAGTGGCAGTGCGGCCGTATCGCCTCATGGATGGATGCTGGGACGATGCCTGCTGCTCGTTCCCCACCGGGCCGGTAGCGGCGTTGACAGCGGGCGATGGGGAACGATGGGGGTGGCCGGCGATGGGAGCCGTCTGGGCAACACGGGAAGCGAGAGCGGCTCGGCGCTCGGCGCGGGCCCGACGAGCGTCTGACATGGACGCGATGGTCGGTGAAGAACAGGGCGGTGGAAGACAAATTACGGCGCACCCCTACCTGGCGTGCCAAATGTCGGATTTCGGGTTCCGGTAGACCCTCTAGATTCAAACACTGGGGTGCGTGCGGAGATTTTAGCCCTCTGCCTACCTGCACCTCACCTCCTCGCTATGAACTAAGCAATCAAAGGAACAACACAAGAGACACAGAGTTTATACTGGTTAAGGCCACCATTGTGGTGTAATACCCTACTCCAGTGTGTGGTGTGGTGGATTGCCTCTTGGGCCGATGATGAACAGTACAAGGAAGAACAGCCTCGCGAGGGTCTGTTCTTGGCTGGTGCGATGAACTGCTAGGGGAGTTCAGTCACTCTCTCTACTGGTTTCTAGGTGAGGATCCGATTGATTTCTCGATGCCCCTACCTTGTGGGTGGCTAGTCCTATTTATAGGCAAAGGCCCTGGGCCTCTTCCCAAATATTGAGCGGGAAGGGCGCCAACAACTGGCCATTTTGAAGGGGAACATCTAGTACACTTATCCTGACTAAAGTTGGTCCTTGCCTGCCAAAGGCTCTGGTGGTGACGTCGGCTTGGGCTCCACGATGACCTACATCCTGCCATTCTGCTGGTCTTGGTCTTGTTGCACCAAAATGGATGCCTTTGCTTGATGCTCTCGCCTGTGCTCGCTCCCTTTGCACCAAAGAGGAAAGAAGGACACAGCGCGGGCTGGCGCCCACCTGGCGCCCTTGGTCATCATGGCTTGCGTCATGGGCACCTCGCGAGGTACCCCACCTTGATCTCTCCGCCTCCTGGCGAGCCAGCCTGACGAGGCCGTGCCTGAGGAAGCCTCCTGTCGTCCGCCCCGCGAGGCTTGGCCCCTCGCGAGGGTCTTGAACTCGTGCTGATGAAGATGGGCCATGCTGGGCCGCCCCTTGAGCCACGCCGCAGGCCGCAGGCAGGCAAGTCTGGGGACCCCCGTTCCCAGAACGCCGACAGTGAGCCAGTGACCGTATGATCACCCTAAAATGTACTTCTATTTTATTAACACAGTACAGACTCAAACTACCATTTCTTTTTTTTTCTTATACGGGCTGACAGGTGGGCCCCACGGTTACGCGCCCCGATGGTGCGACACTAGTTGCGCCACGTTGAACATTTGACTGTCAATTGATTGTGTCATCAACAAAAAACGGAGTTGTACGGGTGAGCCAGTGACCATATAATCATGACATGTATTTGTTTAACACGGTACAGACGCAAGGGCTCATATATACGCGCAAGCACTCACCGCTATAAGCGCACACACGTGGACCCTACCCCTATGCGTACCTTCGAGAGAGTGGGCCAGCATATGATCTTGAGATTTTACGAAGTCACCATAGGTGCCTCGTAGTTGAGTGGAATGTCTCCTCCCACTGAACGCACATCACCGGAAAATGCTGAAATTAACACAAGATAAATGCGAGCACCGGGACTTTAACCTTGGTGGGCTCAAGAAACCACTGCCCTCCTAACCATCCAACGACATGTTGGTTAGCATGAAAAAATGTATGTGGTGACCGTGATGAGGTAATTCTGAAGTCTAGTGACCATATCGTGCTTTCGCTTCAAATACAATGACCGTAAGTCTCGTCAACAAAATACGGAGCATGCATCAAATGCAAAGTCCGTTAGTGTCATCAACAAAATATGGAGACGTATCATGAGCTAGATACCATATGATCACCACGAGAATGTATACGATGACCATAATGAGCATATTCTGAAGTCCAGTGACCGTATAGTGCTTTAGCTTGAAATACATTGACCGTCACGCATGAATGTGTCGTGGGCATGCATACCTTTAGAGGGTCAAGAGATAGTTTGTGTTCGTACATGAAAGTGGTGTAGAAAGAGGGGGTGTCCGGTGGAGACAAGGAGAGATACGCCCTGCATTTCTCTTTCCCGTGACTACTATTTTAGGGGAATATATAAACATTCACAATGCAGAAAAAATATTTTTGGATGCACCATGCAATTAACTTTCATCTATAACATTGTACTATTGTATATGCTTATTTTCTTAGTGGCCGATTGCGTGTGTGGTGTGGTGGGCACATCATTTCTAGTTGTGGTGGGTCAACATGAAGGCTCATGGGTCGGTTCCATCCTGCGCCACATATAGGTTGGACCGAGACGCGTTATACGAAGACCCATGTGGAGGACTCGGTGTACAACACGAATCTACCAGAGTCGCGGAGGACTCTATCCCCACTAGTGATAAGCCGACTATATATGATTTGTAACCCTAGGACCCCAGTATGTTATAGAAGCTTGGGGGCTAGTTCGTCGATAGTATACACACACACACAATGCCTCGTATTCACGTGTACTTTGTACACACTGAGGGAGTCCTGGATTAGGGGTATCTGGACAGCTGGACTATATACTTTGGCCGGACTGTTGGACTAGGAAGATACAAGATTCAAGACTTTGTCCCCTGTCCGGATGGGACTCTTATTTGCATGGAAGGCAAGCTTGGCGATTCGGATGTTAGATCTCCTTCTCTGTAACTGGCTCTGTGTAACCCTTGCCTCCTCCTGTGTCTATATAAACCGGAGGGTTTAGTCTGTAGGACAAGAAAAATCATAATCATAGGCTAGCTCCTAGGGTTTAGCCTCTACGATCTCATGGTATATCAACTCTTGTAATACTCATATCATCAAGATCAATCAAGCAGGAAGTAGGGTATTACCTCCATCGAGAGGGCCCGAACCTGGGTAAAACTCGTGTCCCCTGCCTCCTGTTACCATTAGCCTTAGACGCACAGTTCGGGACCCCCTACCTGAGATATGCCGGTTTTGACACCGACATTGGTGCTTTCATTGAGAATTCCACTGTGTCGTCACTGCAAGGCTTGATGGCTCCTTCAATCATCAACAACAACATGGTCCAGGGTGAGACTTTTCTCCTCGGACAGATCTTCGTGTTCAGCGGCTTCGTACTGCGGGCCAATTCGCTTGGCCACCTGGAGCAAATCAACAGCTATGCCTGAGGGAGTCCTGGATAAGGGGGTATCCAGACAGCCGGACTATGTACTTTGGCCGGACTATTGGACTATGAAGATACAAGATTGAAGACTTCATCCTGTGTCCGGATGGGACTCTCCTTTGCGTGGAAGGCAAGCTTGGCGATCCGAATTATAGATTCCCTTCTCTGTAACCGACTCTGTGTAACCCTAGCCCCCTCCGGTGTCTATATAAACCGGAGGGTTTAGTCCATAGGACAACAACAATCATACCATAGGCTAGCTTTTAGGGTTTAGCCTCTCTGATCTCGTGGTATATCCACTCTTGTAATACTCATATCATCAAGATCAATCAAGCAGGAAGTAGGGTAATACCTCCATCGAGAGGGCGCGAACCTGGGAAAACATAGTGTCCCCATTCTCCTGTTACCATTAGCCTTAGACGCACAGTTCGGGACCCCCTACCCGAGATCCGCCGGTTTTGACACCGACATTGGTGCTTTCATTGAGAGTTCCTCTGTGTCGTCGCAGTAAGGTTCGATGGCTCACCTCGTTGTCAGGGACAACATCACCTCTAGGGGAGCATTGGCCCAAGGCCAAACCCTCCGGCTGGGCGTCTTCGTCATGACCGCCCGATGGGATGTCGCATCGACGATGACTTCTCGGGTCACCGAAAACAGCCTCCACGTCCATTTGGAAATCGCCGAACAGATAGATCCAATGGAAGTCTCTTCCCTTAATGAGCTCTTGGATCGCATCGCCGCCCTAGGCGTCGCTACGAACTATGATCGGATTAGGCTTAAACCCGACCAAAGGGAGATTTATTCTCCGCCGGTCACCCACGAGACCATGGTGGTGGAGGAGCATCATACAAACTCTCCCTCTATTTTGAGGATGAATTGTGTCCGGATTTCCGAGATCTCTGAGCCGGACACCCGCTCGCGGGAGGACATGACCCAAACACCGAACTTAGGATCGAGCGACGGGTCAAACAAATTGGGCAACATCCCAGAGCCCGAGCCTTTAAGCTCGGAAGCTTCTTTGCCCCTGGGTCTCAGATTGTGTCAGGATTCGGATTCGAGAATACCCACCCACCCAATTTTATTCAATCTTCCGCATATTAGACAAGAGCCCCAGGAGACAGTACATCATTACTAGGCCAGATTCCTCCTTGTGGTAAACAGGGTCAAGGACTGTCGCGAGGAATACGCCATCTCCTCCTTTGCAAAAATTGCACGGACAAAGGGATCATCAATGCTATAAGTCACCGTGACATAGTACGCTTTGCTGACTTAGCGGCCATAGTGCAGAAATACTGCGCGATGGAAAGTGCTTGGAAAACCCAAACAAACTTCTAGGACAATCCGGCTCTCACTAAGCCCTTCGTCCGAAGTAAAAGGGCAAACTCTCGTAAGTTACCCGAGGCAGTTACCAAAAAAAGCCTGGTACAGGGCGCAGAACCGTATTGGAGCAATGGCTCAGTGGGAGTGCAAAATTCACAGCACACCGGATACCACCCCAACCCATAGCCTTAGAGCATGTTGGATACTCCGGCAGGTGGCAAAGAGCGGCGAGGATCTCCTCTTAAACCATACAGCAGAGCAACATCCCGCCGACAACAACAGTATGGTATTTACAGTCTTCGAGACTTTCGCCTCAAATAATAGGCGCAAGCGAGCTCAGCGCAGCCTCACCGAAGTTTGCCACGCGGCAACAATAAACCCATGGAATGACACGGCTATAACTTACAATGCCAGTGGCGAACCTCAATTCTGAACAGTCCTAGCACCAGCCGCTTTGGTCCTTAGTCCAAACATGGACGGCTTCAGGCTCACTAAAGTACTCATGGACGGCGGAAGCGGACTAAACCTCATCTACGAGGAAACCCTTAACAAGATGGAAATTGACAAGAGCCGCATTGAGCAAAGCAGCACGAACTTTAGGGGAATCATCCCTAGTCAGGAGGCGCAATGCGTGGGAAAAATCACACTTGATGTGGTATTCGGCACGCGGAGAATTACAGGTCCAAAGAAATTACATTCCAAGTGGCCCCGTTCAGCAGCGGATACCAAGCCCTCTTATGGCGGGACACATTCACGAGTTTCCAGGCTATACCCCATTATGGGTACATGAAGCTCAAATTGCCCGGGCCCAACAGAATAATCACTCTAGCTAGTGATCCGGACGTCGCACTCCGTGCTAAAAATAAAACCGCCTCCCTCGCCCTGGAGGCATTATCAGAAGCCCTCGCGGACAAAGAACTGACAACGCTGCGAGCAACAATGGACAGAGACAATGTGATACTCGACAAGCGACCTAAATCCACCTCCTTCAAACCCGCGGACGAGATAGTCAAATTCCAGGTCCACCCAACGGACCCTACAAAAACAGCTTCCATCGGGACACAGTTGAACCCCACAATAGACGCCGTACTGCGAGATTTCCTGCGTGAGAATTGGGACATCTTCGTATGGCACCCTTCAGTCATGTCAGGCATCCCACGCAGGCTAGCCGAACACAGCCTCAATATACTGAAAGGATACAAGCCGGTCAAGCAGACTCTTAGGCGCTTCTCAGAGCCTAAGCGGCAAGCCATGGGAGAAGAGCTAGCCAAGCTACTCGAGGCCGGATTCATCAGAGATATCAAACATCCGGATTGGATAGCAAACTTGGTATGGTACCAAAGAAGGACAAATCCTGGCGCTTATGTGTCGATTTCAAGGACCTCAATAAAGCTTGCCCTAAGGATCCCTTCCCCCTCCCCCGCATTGATCAAATCATCGACGCCACCGTAGGACATGACTCATTGTGTTTCCTCAATGCATACTCCGGATACCATCAAATCAAGATGGTGGAGTCCGACCAGGCCGCAACGGCCTTCATTACTCCGTACGGCCCCTTCTGTTTCAACACCATGCCTTTCGGGCTCAAAAACGCCGGTGCAACCTATCAACGCATGATTCAGACATGCCCGGAGAAACAAATCGGCAAAACAGTAGAGGCCTACGTAGACGACGTGGTCATTAAAACAAGACACGTTGAAACTCTCATAGATGATTTGAGGCTCATGTTCGACAACCTCCGAACATACGACATCAAGCTGAACCCGGAGAAATGTGTCTTCGGTGTACCCTCCGGGAAATTGCTAGGCTTCATCATTTCCAATAGAGGAATTGAAGCAAATCCGGCAAAAATCCGAGCTCTGTCATAGTTGGCTATCCCAACAGACCTCAAGCAGATCCAGAAATTAACTGGGTGCGTGGCTGCCTTAAGCCGCTCTATCTCCCGACTGGGAGAAAAGGCATTACCTCTTTATCGTCTTCTTCGATGCACCGAACACTTCGAGTGGACGGATGTGGCCACGGCAGGACTGGAAGAAATAAAGGCCTTCTTGGCCACCAATCCAGTCCAGAACGCGCCAAATACTGGTGAACCCATGCTATTATACATAGCTGCAACACACCAAGTTGTAAGCACAGTGCTCGTCATTGAACGAGAAGCAGACAGACACAAGTTCCCGCTCCAAAAGCCGGTATATTACTTATCAACTGTCCTCACTCCATGCAAATCTCGGTACCCACACTATCAAAAGATAGTGTACACGGTCTTCATGGCATCCCGGAAACTAGGACACTACTTTCAAGATTGCTCGATAACGGTGGCCTCCAAAGTACCACTCAATGACATAATAAATAACCGCGACGCAATAGGCCGAATTGCTAAATGGGATATTGAGCTCCTTCCGTTCGACATAACATACAAACCATGGCTGTCCATTAAGTCGCAAGTACTGGCCGACTTCGTCGCCGAATGGACAGAGGACGAACTCCCTAAAGAGTATGGCACATACTCAAATTGGATCATGCATTTCGACGACTCTAAAATGCTGGCCGGCTTGGGAGCGGGTGTCGTCCTGACATCCCCCACCGGAGACACGGTTCAATACGTACTCCAAATATTATACATAGACTCCAACAATGCAGCCGAATATGAGGCTATGTTGCATGGTCTTTGGATGGCAGTCTCCATGGGAATCCAACGCCTCGAAGTGTGCGGGGACTCGAACCTCGCAATATCACAGATAAATGGAGACTTTGATGCCAAGGACCCGAAAATGGCGGCTTATCGCAATGCCATTCTTAAAATGTCAGCTCAGTTCGAGGGGCTCGAATTCCACCATGTGGTCAGAGAAATTAATCAAGCGGCCGATATCCTCGCCCGCATCAGTGCTAAACGCGACCCCATCCCACCTAATATCTTCTTGGAAAGACTATTCAAGCCATCCGTGGTATGGGAGGGGGAGTCCGGAAATATTACTCCGGCTCCGAACACAACCCCAGATTCCTAACCATCTGATGTAATTGGAGGCTCTACCACCGAAATAACGCCTTCGGCCCACGAAATAATGGCTGTCATCGCCCCGTGGACCGAGCCCTTCTTGGCCTACCTAAATAGTAAAGAGCTCCCCGAAGATCAAAATGAGGAACGTTGTATTGTGCGACGCTCTAAGGCCTACAAAGCCCATGAAGGAGAGCTCTACATGAAGAACACCACTCGAGTGCTCGAACGATGCATCTCCGAAGAGGAAGGGCGGCAGCTCTTAGCCGAAATCCATTCCGGACTAGGCGGGCACCACGCGGAAGCCCGAGCGCTCGTAAGCAAGGCCTTTCGCATAGGGTTTTACTGGCCGACAACCCGGGCAGACGCATAGGACCTTGTCCAACATTGGGTTGGTTGCCAACTATTTGCCAATCAGAGCCATATGCCCCCTACCGCTCTCCAAACAATCCCCATAACTTGTCCCTTCGCGGCCTGGGGGTTGGATATGGTGGGACCCCTTAAAGGGGGATGCCATAAGAAAAAATACTTATTGGTCATGGTGGACAGGTTCACCAAATGGATAGAAGCCAAACCAGTTAAAACGGCCGAATCCGGACCAGTGATAGACTGCATATCAGGGGTTGTACACTATTACGGTGTCCCCCACAACGTCATCACTGACAATGGCTCGAACTTTACAGCCGATGAGGTGAAAACCTGGTGCGGCAAAATGGGCATCAAGCTCGACTACGCCTCTGTCTATCACCCACAAACAAACGGTCAAGTCGAACGTGCAAATGGTCTTATCATGAGTGGCATCAAACCCAGACTAGTGTGATCCCTGAAGGAATTAGACACACATTGGGTCGAGGAACTCGACTCCGTACTCTGGCGGCTGCGGACCATGCCGAATCGTACCACCGGATACACACCATTTTTTATGGTGTACGGTGCAGAAGTAGTGCTACCCTACGACATAATCCATGACTCACCTCGCGTGCGCATGTACGAAGGGAGGGAAGCCGAGCTAGATCGGCAGGACAACTTGGATGCTTTGGAAGAGGAGCGTGACATCGCACAAGCCCGTTCCGCATTCTATCAGCAACAGGCTCGAAGGTATCAAAGCAGAGAAGTACGGGCCAAAACTTATAGCATTGGCGAACTAGTTCTATGCCTCCCCGAGAAGAAGAAGGACAAGCTCAAACCCTAGTGGAAGGGTCCCTTCATCATTGATCAAGTTCTCGCCGGTGGAGCGTACCATCTGTGCAGTGCATCTGATAACAGACTCGAGCTGAACCCATGGAATGCGGCCAGACTCCAAAGATTCTACGCCTAGTGCCAAACTTAGTGTTTGTCTCCTTGACTCCACTCCTTCAATTATGTTCTCCTTCTTCCTTTCTTGCCCTCCTTTTTCTTTTTTAACATATAGCCTTAAAACTGTACGGATGCCCTGTTCGCTCCAGCCGCACTATGCGTGCACACCATACCTGGGGGCTTCCTATTTGGAAGCTAAATATAACTACTTTAATGGCTCCTTGCCAGCCACATATGCATTTTTCTTTCCATATGTGCCTTTTCTTCACCATTATATGCATCGATATGACTTAAGTTTTGGCCATGCTGGGTTGCCTGGCTCTTATGTTTATGCCCTACGTTCCCATTAATTCGGCTAGGGCATAAGAGGAGCACCTCTGCGATTGTTACAGCCGGTTGAGCCGGATGTGTACCTCAGACTAGGTGAAGCCGAAAGCTAGCGTTCTTAAGGGAATATTCGGTCGGTGAACAAAAGATGTTCTTGTTCATTACAACGTAAATACCCAGATGTTTTGTTTCCCGCGCTTCTGTTTGCAGTTCGGACATGCACATCGATGCATGCGCACCCAGAGAAAGGAACCCCTAACGGAACTATTCTCTCTAGAAGATGTTTCTTACTACCCATGTAATATAACATAACTAGTCGGATACTTGTCTGTTCAAGCACTTATGACCCATACGCCTGGTTTCCACGCATACCCCTGTTTTTCATAACTGTGCGGGTATTCGGAAACACTCCGGACTGTCGGGTCCGGGGGCTGAAGCGAAAAGGTCCGCCATGACAAATGATTTTCAATCCGGCGAGGGAGTACATAAGTCCATTGAAATTACATAGTCATTTAGACTGGCTGTACTCTTCCTCTATACCATCCAACAGGCTGTCTAGCTTACAATCCTGTTGAGAATACTTTGCAGCTAACGCTACTTGGTCATATACCAGACTAACGGGCATTTCTTGCCATCCGACCCCACAGGTCCAACTTCGGCCATATGGTTCGGGTCAGCCCTGGCGTATCGCGTCTTCACCATGGCCCAAGCTTCCCTCGCACCTTGCCGGCAAGCTAATATCTTCCATAAACGGAACCGCCGCCGTGCTCCTTTGAGCATCTCTACAAGCTCGCTCATTACTCATTGCACGGCAGAAGACGGCCACAAGGCCTGGGCAATACCCTGCATCACCTGCCGAGCTTGCTCGTGCAGTTGTGGCAGATCTTGCAGCAAATCACCAGCGCATCCAGGAATCTCCTCTCCAAGACGGCCCGTCAACATACCTGCAGACATAACTCTATTAATTCACTTCCTTGCCGAATTGTTTTGTAGCTCGTCGGAAGCACTTACTATAAATACCACGTCGAAGTCTCCTGTTCTCCTCCACGGAGTCCGAGAGCTGAGCCCGAACATCTTTCAACTCGACGCTCAGTCGGATGTTAGCATCTTGGAGCTTATTTTTCTCTTGAATAGTCCGCGTCAGCATGCGTTCACCCGCCATCAGCTGACTTCGCAGGTGCGGCTCATTATCTCCCGCAGTCTTCGGATTTTCTCTGGGATCGTCTGCCGAATCTTTCATCAGATTTATAAACCATGCCGAACAAACAAACTGGTAGAAGGAAAATATTACCAGAAGAGGCCTTTTTGGATTCCTCTTGTTCGGCAACATTGGCCTTCATTTGGGCCTTACATTCCTCCACCTCTTGAGACAACTGGGCATTCTTCTCTACAAGAACCTATGCATTTAATGATCCTTAAATCAGATGTGCCAACTGTTTCAAGTCTGAGGGGCTACTACTACACATACTTATTAAATTTTCTTACCCGTATATCCTTCACATACTGGTACATTGCTCGGGCAAGTCCATTTTGAGCAGCGCGAATATATGCGTGTCCGGAATTGAAGGCATTAAATGCCTCTTCAGAAAAAACACCACCGTGAAGTACGGCCCAACGGTGTCAATGATTCATGGCACTCTCCACTTCAGAATTTGTAGTGGAAAGCCTATCTGTATCCTCTGCAGGAGGACAATTCGGCGTTGTCCCCACATCAATCTCTGCCCATGAATCCGGTTCAGGAATCCGCTGCTGGAGGCGTGGCCGGTAGGGTCCCCGGATATAGTTCGACGTTTTTTGCCAGGACATAATTAAAGCTGTCACGTCTCGATGAAAGACCAAATAACCACGGGGCAAGTATAATGAATACCTCTGCGCCTGCGTCTCGGTCCTCACTGCCTTCCTTTTGAGCCTACCTTGCCTAGGTTCCTCTTGCTGAGAAGCCCCCGTGGGTTCAGCGCGGCGTCCTGATGGCCATTTCTATAAAAATACGACATATGAGCATAAGATATGGCACAACGAAGGAATCCTTTCGGAAAGTTGGGACCCCGACATTACTTACATGCGATACAGGAAGCAGACCGGGATAATCCGCGATGATGGCCACTAAAGAGCCACTGCTGCTTGCCTGACAGAAAGCTCCGTTGACAAATTCCACGGATATGTCCGGATCTTCTTCAAGTCCGGGGTCGAGAGCCCGACCGGGATCCTCTGGCTGCGGAGAGGGGCTGTTGAACTCTTTCACGGCCTTCCTCAGTTCCTTCTTTGAAACTGCGAGGTAAATAATTGTGACAAAGGAGGTAAGAACAGATAGAGTCGAGTAAAGGATGACAACTTACCCAGCTCCGGGGGTTGTACATGGAAAATCCGTTCCGCAGTATAATCCGGAGGAACTCCTCTTCTTCTCCTTTATAAAAATCGGACAGTATCCTTGCCAGAGACGTGGCAGAGTCCAGACCTTTGCGACCGCAGCAGGAGGCATCGTCTTCTCCATTGAAGTGCCACATGGGTTTCCCCCTATATTGAAGTGGTTGCACTCCCCGTATTACGCATATTGACATAACTTCGATTATAGTCAGTCCTGATTTGGCTAGGTTTTTATCCTGCTCATTAGATAAAGGACTTCTCTGTTGTTTTCCTCATGGGCGCTCCAAGGGCGCCAGCTTTGGCGTTTCTTCAGCGGAGTAGTTGTAAACTCGGGAAGGACAATCCGGAATGGGTCCGAAAGGGGAACGTCATCAACATAAAACCACTCCGAAGGCCAGTCTTCGGGAGCCTTCTTTGGAGTGCCGGACAGGTATCCGGTCTGGGTGACGCGCCATATTTCGGCTTCGCCCACTTGGTATATAGATCCCTCTTGGTTGCGGTGGACGAGGCAAAATAACCTCTTCCATTGCTCGAAATGAGCTTCACAGCCCAGGAACAGCTCGCAGAGGGCAACATAACCCGCGATGTGCAGTATGGAGGCGGGGGTAAGATTATGCAACTGGAGACCGTAGAACTCCAGGAGCCCGCGGAGGAATGGGTGAATTCGAAACCCGACTCCTCTTAGTAGATATGGGACAAGACATACCGGCTCCCCCCGAGACGGGTTAGGGAATCTATCCGCTTGCTCCCCGCCATTATATGTGGCTAGTCCGGATCGGATGGTGACCATGTATGCGGGCGGAAGAAACCCTTGGGTCTGCAGCTTTATTAGGTGGCTGAGGGATGGGACACTTTTCCCAATCCCCTGGTTTCGAGCTAGGGGAGTGACAGGCAGATCTGCGGCGACCGGTCATGATGGGATGGCCTCTTTCGGACGCGCTCTACGGAATGCTTGCTCGGGAGGAGGTGGTGTGATTTGGATCTGAGTATCCCCATCTCTTCAAATAGACGGCTCGCCTATGGGATTAGGGTGGCAAATGTAAAAATGCCCCGGCCCCCTCGTCTTCGCTCCACACATGGAGATGGCCATTCTTGAAGCACAGGAGCCGACGAGTACAAACATTACTAGGAGGCCGGACACTGTTCGCTACGACGAGTACGCTTGATTTAGAGAAGAACCCGCCTTGCAATGCCGAAGAAAATCTGCACGCCGGACTCATTATCATTGAAGCCTGGTTCGGGGGCTACTAACGGAGTCCTGGACAAGGGGGTATCCGGACAGCCGAACTATGTACGTTGGCCGGACTGTTGGACTATGAAGATACAAGATTGAAGACTTCATCCCGTGTCCGGATGGGACTCTCCTTTGCGTGGAAGGCAAGCTTGGCAATCCGAATTATAGATCTCCTTCTCTGTAACCAACTCTGTGTAACCCTAGCCCCCTCCGGTGTCTATATAAACCGGAGGGTTTAGTCCATAGGACAACAACAATCATACCATAGGCTAGCTTTTAGGGTTTAGCCTCTCTGATCTCGTGGTAGATCGACTCTTGTAATACTCATATCATCAAGATCAATCAAGCAGGAGGTAGGGTATTACCTCCATCGAGAGGGCCTGAACCTGGGTAAACATCATGTCCCTAGTCTCCTGTTACCATTAGCCTTAGATGCACAGTTCGGGACCCCCTACCCGAGATCCGCCGGTTTTGACACCGACAATGCCCCTGGCCATCAGGTCAGATTCAGAAACTTGAATTACACGGCCGACATCCGCGGAGTCTTGATCTTCGACGGATTCGGGCCTGCGTCAGGAGTGTCGAACGGTCACGACAAGCACAACTTGGATCTGCCGTCGAACAGTATTCGGGATATTGCACCTGCAGCAGCCCCGGACCTAAATCCGGGGCAGAGCGCGTCGTCTGAGGATGGGTGGATGGACCCCGCCATGGAGGCCGCATACTCATCGGTGTTGGAGCCGAACACAGACTCCACCTCTAAGGAAATCTGTCTCGCCAGACCCCCGGACTTGTTTCCGGCTGTAGGTCCCAGACCGCGCACATCCGTACCCATCAAAGCTGATTGGGCACCAATCATGGAGTTCACCGCTGCGGATATCTTTCAGCACCCACCCTTTGGTGACGTACTAAACTCTTTAAGGTCTCTCTCTTTGTCAGAGGACTCTTGGCCGAACTATGTCCGGCTCCAAGGGGATTCAGACGATGAAGAAAATCGCCGCCCACCCACCACCCACTTAATAGCCACTGTCGATGACCTAACACACATGCTTGACTTAGACTCTGACGACATCGACGGTATGGACGTCGGTACAGGGGACGATTTGGAACCACCGCCCATAGGGCGCTGGACTGCCACCTCATCATATGATATATACATGGCGGACGCGCCTAAGGAGGACAACGGTGACAAAAAGGACACAACGGAGGATAAACCCCCCGGACAAAAGCCAAAACGACGGCGCAAGCGCCGCTCTAAGTCCAGCCGCAGTAAAAATAGCGATAACAGCGCTAGAAAAATCGACACCCCAGTCAACTCCAAAGGCAACAACGACCATACGGACCCAGCGATGGAGCCGGAGGAGCCAGGTCACGCAGAACACAGCCTGGAGCAGACGCATGATCACAGCGATCCCAAGGGCCAAACTCATCAACCTGCCTTCGAAGAAGAGTACAGTCCGGACGACGATGCATTCATCATCCCAGAAAAATGTTTGGAACGAGATAACCTCCACAGAAAGCTTATGGCCACTACGAGAAGCCTAAAGAAGAAGAATCAAAGGCTTAAGGCCGCGCAGGATACACTCAACTGTAGATGGAATAAAGTGCTAGACACTGAAGAAAAATATGGCGACGATCGCCACAGAAAAAGCTACCCAAAGCGCAAGCTGCTGCCCATTCCACCGAAGAACAATACGGCTAATCGGCCGGACCAACCACTTCATGGCCGCGATAGAGCAGCTACTGACGCTGCACACAATTTACCTGAGCTCCTGGAAAAAAAAGGCCAGCACGACCAGGTCCATCTATGGATCTAGAGGACATGCTCCGGTGTAGGATTACGGTCACCAAGACGATCACACTGATAGAATACCAGTTCGGAATCAACACCGGACACAACAACAGTCGACAGCATGCCACGACATGTCCAGATACAGAGGGGCTGTGCACCCCCTGTGCTTCACCGGTGAGGTGCTGGATCATGAATTTCCACAGGGATTCAAACCCGTGAACATAGAGGCATACGACGGAACGACAGACCCTAGGGTCTGGATTGAGGATTTTATCCTTCATATCCACATGGCTCGTGGGGATGACCTCCACGCCATCAAATACCTTCCCCTCAAGTTGAAAGGGCCAGCTCGGCATTGGTTGAAAAGCCTCCCCGAAAATTCAATCGGAAGTTGGGAGGAACTTGAGGACGCTTTTAGGGCCAATTTTCAAGGGACCAATGTCCGACCTCCGAACGCAGACGATTTAAGTCACATAATACAACAGCCCGGAGAGTCGGCCCGTAAGATTTTGAAAAGATTTCTCACTAAGAAAAAACAAATTGTCGATTGTCCGGATGCCGAAGCCCTAGCGGCCTTCAAGCACAGTATCCGGGACGACTGGCTTGCCAGACACCTCGGCCAAGAAAAGCCTAGGATAATGGCAGCCTTAACAAGCCTTATGACCCGCTTCTGCGCGGTGAGGAAAGCTGGTTGGCCCGTAGAGGCACCAGTGACCCAGGCACATCCGAAATCAGGGATGGCAACGGGAAGCCACGGCACAATAAAAATAAGCGTTGAAACAAGGAAGACAACCCAGACAACACGGCGGTCAACGCCGGATTCAAGGGCTCTCAACCCGGTCAACAAAAGAAGCCACTTAAAGGAAGAAAAGAGGGACCGTCCGGCCTGAATAAAGTCCTTGATAGATTGTGCCAAATTCATGGCAGCCCCGAAAAACCTGTGAACCACACTCACACAGAATGTTGGGTCTTCAAGCAGGCCGACAAGTTAAATGTCGAACACAAGGGAAGGGAAACGCCAAGTGAAGACGAGGATGAGCCTCGCCAACCGAACACTGGGGGACAGAAAAAATTTCCACCAGAAGTCAAAACAATAAACATGATCTACGCGACTCACATACCAAAGATAAGTTGCAAATGTGTGCTCCGAGACGTATAGGTTGTAGAGCCTGTCGCCCCCAAATTCAACCCCTGGTCGGCCTGCCCGATCACCTTTGACCACAGGGACCACCCGACTAGTATCCGGCATGGAGGATCGGCTGCCTTGGTACTCAACCCAATAATCGATGATACCATCTCACTCGTGTCCTCATGGACGGCGGTAGTAGTCTTAATCTGATATATCAGGACACTGTCCGCAAGATGGGGATATACCCATCCAGAATCAGCCAAAGTAACACCACCTTTAAAGGAGTGATACCAGGCGTTGAGACCCGCTGCAGGGGCTCCCTCGTATTAGAGGTGACATTCGGTTCTCCCGACAACTTCAGAAGCGAAGAATTACTCTTCGACATCGCTCCCTTCCAAAGCGGTTATCATGCATTACTCGGAAGAACGGCCTTCGCTCGCTTCAACGCAGTACCGCACTAGGCCTAACTTAAACTCAAGATGCCCGGTCCACGTAGCGTCATCACTGTTAGCGGAAACACAGAGCATTCCTTACGTGCGGAAGAGTATGTGGCGGCTCTAGCAGCCAGACAATAAGCGGCCTCTCCTACCAGAATGCATGATTGGTCGTTAGGACCACAGACACGGTTAGACAAGTCCGGTGCACCACTGTCGGTAACAGCCCAGATAAAGCTGAGCTGGGTGCTATACATATACCCCCATAGATGGTACCAGGGGCTGCAAACATGTAATAAAGCCCACAATTTGGCTTGACCTTATTAACATGCCAATGTCTCACATTCCTACTATGCATTGAGAATAAAACCAACTTTTCGCACGCTTACGCCATACACTTTTACATGAGTTTTCCTGTTTACAGACACCATTCATGTGACACCCTTCCAGGATACGGCACAACGGAGAAAAAGGCGCAGACGTGCAGCAGGGCCCCGCTCAAAGGTTTCTCTTTAGATTAAGCCCCCATGTAAACCTTCTTTACTGTCTCTTGTTGCTTGACATCCCAGGGGTATTCAATACACCCATAGGGGATACTGGCGTTATTGGCATTTCGCCATGACAGATTAATGCACATACCTGGAAATACAAGGTTCATAATCAAGGGCGCAACTCAGCCCAGTATATGTTATAAAGTCCAAATACCTTCGGGAGTATTCGGCGTCGCGAGTTTGGCCTTATATGCATCAGCTCCGAATCATGTCTTTGGTCAAATGTTGGGTTTGCCCAGCTCCTAGGTTTGCTGCCTTACATTCCGTTCTATCGGCTAAGGCGGCCAAAGGCGAACTACTACGATTGTGCCCTGGTTATTCCGGATGAGCACCTTAGTAGAGAAAGCCGAAAACTGACAGTCATGATACAGCGAGACACTAGTCAACCACTCGAGGACTCATCGGAATCTTTGGGATTCCTCCGCATTAACGAAGGACCGTTTCCCGGTCATGTACATACGTGCCCATATCCGGATGCATGTGAAGGTACCAGGGCCTACATAGTAGCCCCATCGTCAAACTCCTATGGCTAAGTGAAAGTGTTAAAGCTATATAGTCTGGTTGCCTAGTTCGACATGTGATCGCCTCCTGAATGGACCAAGACGTTGGATCAAGTATGATTATGCACATTTTTGCAAACACCCCCGCACTATATGCGTGGGGGCTGAAGCCAACGACTGCTAACTTTCAGGTTATATATATACATCAAACGACCACACATGAGGCACTATAACACTTTCGGGCAAAAGTATAAACATAACCTCTATAATTAAAATAGAATTGTTTTTACAATTGAACGACTTATCACTCGAACATGACACTTTTGGAGCACTGAGCCTCTATTAAACGGGCACCTACTGAGGGAGTCCTGGATAAGGGGGTATCCGGATAGCCGGACTGTTGGACTATGACAAGATTGAAGACTTTGTCCCGTGTCCAGATGGGACTCTCCTTTGCGTGGAAGGCAACTTGACGATCCGGATGATAGATCTCTTTCTCTGTAACCGACTCTGTGTAACCCTAGCCCCCTCCGGTGTCTATATAAACCGGAGGCTTTAGTCCGGAGGACAGGACAACAATCATACCATAGGGTAGCTTCTAGGGTTTAGCCTCTACGATCTCGTGGTAGATCAACTCTTGTAATACTCATATCATCAAGATCAATCAAGCAGGAAGTAGGGTATTACCTCCATCGAGAGGGCCTGAACCTGGGTAAACATCGTGTTCCCAGTCTCCTGTTACCATTAGCCTTAGACGCACAGTTCGGGACCCCCTACCCGAGATCCACCGGTTTTGACACCGACATTGGTGCTTTAATTAAGAGTTCCTCTGTGTCATCGTTATAAGGCTTAATGGCTCCTTAAATCTTCAACAACGCAGTCCAGAGTGAGACTTTTCTCCCTGGACAGATCTTTGTGTTCGGCGGCTTCACACTACGGGCCAATTCGCTTGGCCATCTAGAGCCAATCGACAGCTACCCCCCAGGCCATCATGTCAGGTTTGGAAACTTAAATTACACATCAGATATTCACTGAGACTTTATCTTCGATGGATTTGGGCCTGCATCAGGACCGCCGAACAGTCTCGACGAGCATGGCTTAAATCTGCTATCGGACAATATTTCGGATATCGCCCCTGCAACCGTTGCGGACCTAAATCCGGGGCAAATCGCGTCGACCGAGGACGGGTGGATAGACCTCGCCACGGAGGCCGCTTACTCTTCGGCGGTAGAGCTGAACACAGACTCCACGGTCAAGGGGATCTGCGTCACCGGACCCCCGGACTTGTGTCCGGGCGTGGGCTCCGAACCGCGCGTGTCCGGACCCATCGAGTCCGATTGGGCTCCAATAATGGAGTTCACCGCCGCGGATATCTTTCAGCACTCCCCCTTCGGCGATGTGCTAAATTCGTTAAAGTCTCTCTCTTTATCAGGAGACTCTTGGCTGAACTATTCCCGGCCCATGTGGGACACGGATGACGAAGAAAATCCAAGCCCACCCACCACCCACTTTATGGCCACTGTCGATGACCTAACACACATGCTTAACTTCGACTCCGACAACATCGACGGTATGGACGTCGATGCGGGGGACAATCTGGAACCACGACCCACGGGACGCTGGACTGCCACTTCATCATATGACGTCTACATGGTGGATACGCCTAAAGAAGACAATGGTCACAAAAAGAACACAACGACGGACAAACCCCTCGGACAAACGTCAAAACGACGACGCAGGTGCCGCTCTAAGTCCAGTCACAGTAAAAATGGCGATAACAATGCAAGAAAGGTTGACACTCCGGTCGACTGGAAGGGAAACAACGCCCATATGGACCCAGTGATGGAGCAGGATAAGCCAGGTCACGCCGAACACAGCTCGAAGCAAATGCCTGATAACAGCGATCCCGAGGGCCGAACTCATCAAACCACCCCCGGAGAGGATGAGAGTCCGGTCGACGATGCATTCATCATCCCGGAAAAACATTTGGATAAAGATAACCCCCGCAGAAGGCTTATTGCCACGGTGAGGAGCTTAAATAAGCAAAAGCAAAGGCTTAACGCCGCGCAGGACACGCTCAAATGAAGATGGAAGAAAGTGCTAGACACTAAAGAAAAATATGGTGACGATCGCCACACAAAGAGCTACCCAAAGCGTAGGCTACTACCCGAATTCGACAATGAAGCCTTAGAGCCCATTCCGCCCAAGAATACTACGGCCGATCAACCAGACCAACCACCTCATGGGCACGATAGAGCAGCCACCGGTGCCGCACACAAGCCAGCCCACGATCCATGTGAGTTATTGGACAAAAAGGCTGGTGCGAACATGTCCATTTATGGATCTAGAGGACGAGTTCCCGCAAAAGATTATGGTCACCAAAATCATAATGATCAAATACCAGTTCGGAATCAAACCCGGACACAACAACTGTTGACAGCATGCCACAACATGTCCAAGTACAGAGGGGCTGCGCACCCCCTGTGTTTCACCGACGAGGTACTGGGTCACAAATTCCCACAGGGATTCAAACCCGTGAACATAGAGGCATACGACGGAACGACAGACCATGGGGTCTGGATTGAAGATTTTATCCTTCACATACACATGGCTCATGGGGACGACCTCCACGCCATCAAATACCTTCCCCCCAAGTTGAAAGGACCAGCTCGGCATTGGTTGAAAAGCCTCCCCGAAAACTCAATTGGAAGTTGGGAGGAACTTGAGGACGCTTTCAGGGCAAATTTCTAAGGGACCTATGTCCGACACCCGGATGCAGACGATTTAAGTCATATAATACAACAGCCCGGAGAGTCAGCCCATAAGCTTTGGAACAGATTTCTCACTAAGAAGAATCAAATTGTTGATTGTCCGGATGCCGAAGCCTTAGCGGCCTTCAAGCATAGTATCCGGGACGAGTGGCTTGCCAGACACCTCGGCCAAGAAAAGCCAAGGACGATGACGGCCCTAACAAGCCTTATGACCCGCTTTTGTGCGGGTGAAGATAGCTGGTTAGCACGTAGAGGCACCAGCGACCCAGGCACATCCAAAATTCGAGATGGCAACGGGAAACCACGACGCAATAAGCACAAGCATCAAAAAAATGAAGCAGGTCCGGACAACACGGCGGTCAACGCCGGATTCAGGGGCCCTCGACCCGGTCAATGAAAGAAGCCATTTAAGGGCAGCAATGAGGAACCGTCCAGCCTGAATAAAGTCCTGGACAGATCGTGCCAAATCCATGGCACCCTCGAAAAACCTGCGAATCATACTCACAAGAATGTTGGGTCTTCAAGCAGGCCGGCAAGTTAAACGCTGAACACAAAGGAAGGGAAACACCAAGTGAAAACAAGGATGAGCCCCGACAGCCGAACATTGGAGGATAGAAAAAATTCCCACCAGAAGTCAAAACAGTAAATATGGTCCACGCAACTCACATAGAGTTCGTTGCCCCCAAGTTCAACCCTTGGGAGGCCTGCTCGATCACTTTTGATCACATGGACCACCCGGCCAGTATCCGCCACGGAGAATCGGCTGCCTTGGTGCTTGACCCAATAATTGATGGATACCATCTCACTCGAGTCCTAATGGACGACAACAGTAGTATTAATCTGATATATCAGGACACTGTCCACAAGATGGGGATAAACCCATCCAGAATAAGCCAGAGTAACACCACCTTTAATAGAGTGATACCAGGCGTTGAGGCCCGCTGCCGGGGCTCCCTCGTATTAGAAGTGACATTCGGTTCTCCCGAGAACTTCAAAAGCGAGGAATTACTCTTTGATATTGATCCCTTCAGCAGCGGATATCATGCATTACTCGAAAGAATGGCCTTCGCTTGCTTCAACGCAATACCGAACTACGCCTGTCTAAAACTTAAGATGCCCGGTCCACATGGCGTCATAACGGTTAATGGAAACATAGAGCAGTATGCGGAAGCTCCCGTAGCCTCACACTAAGTGGCCTCTCCCACCAGAACACATGATCGGTCGTTAAGACCACGGACACGGCTAGACGAGTCTGGTGCACCACCATCAACAATAGCACGGATAAACCCGGGCTGGGTGCTATACATATATCCCATAAATGGTAATAGGGGCTGTCAACACATAATAAAGCCCACAATTCGGCTTGCCTTATCATTAGGCCAATATCTCATATTTCTGATATCGATTGAGAATAACTAACTTCCCGCACGCTTACTCCTCTATATGAGTTTTCATTTTTACAGACACATCTCGTGCGACACTCTTCCAGGATATGGCACAATGAAGACAAAGGCGCATATGTGCAACAGGGCCCCGCTCAAAGGTTTCTCTTTAGATTAAGCCCCTGTGTATACCTTCTTTACTGTCTTTTGTTGCTTGACATCCCGTGGGTATTCCATACACCCACAAGGGACACTGGCGTTATAGGCTTTTCGCCATGACAGATTAATGCACGTACCTGGAAATACAGGGTCAAGGGCGTTACTCAGCCCAGTATATGTTATAAAGTCCGAATACCTTCGGGAGTGTTCGGCGTCACGAGTTTGGCCTTATATGCATCAGCTCCGAATCATGTCTTTGGTCAAATGTTGGGTTATCCCGACTCCTGGGTTTGCCGCCTGACGTTCCGTTCTATCGGCTAAGGCGGCCAAAGGAGAACTACTGCGATTGTGCCCTGGTTATTCCGGATGAGCACCTCGGTAGAGAAAGCCGAAAACTGACTATCATGATACAACGAGAGACTGGTCAACCACTCGAAGACTCATCGGGATCTTTAGGATTCCTCCGCATTAACGAAGGACCGATTCGCGGTCATGTACATACGCACCCATTTCCGGATGCACGTGGAAGTACCAGGGGCTACATAGTAGCCCCACCTTTAAACTCCTATGGCTAAGTGAAAGTGTTACAGCTATATAGTCCGGTTGCCTGGTTCGACATGCGATCACCTCCTTCATGGACCAAGACGTTGGATCAAGTGTGTTTACACATATTTTTTGAACACCCCCACATTATATGCGTGGGGGCTAAAGCCAACGACTGCTAACTTTCATGTTATATGCATACATAAATGGCCACACAGGAGACATTATAATACTTTCACACAAAAGTATAAAAACATCCTCTATGATTAACACATAATTGTTTACAATCAATAGACTTGCCACTCAAACATGACATTCTTCGAGGACTTAGCCTCTATTCCATGGGCACCTTCTATGACCTGCTCAAAATAGTGCTCGTCTGGGTCTTAGCTTCCTGCCGGACCCTGGGTTGCAATGTTGGTGGCCTCCATATCCGCCCAATATGTCTTAACACGGGCAAGAGCCATCCGCGCACCCTCTATGCATGCCGAACTCTTCACGGCATCGATTCGCGATCTGGCGCCTAATAGTTGCTGCACTAAACCAAAGTAACTGTCCGGCCTTGGTCCTTTCGGCCATAGATGGTATATTACAGACCTCATTACAAGACCGGACAACCTATGGAGCTCGGCTATAGCGGCCATCCTCTCACTTAATGCCAATGAGCGCGTTGGAGCGCTAAATTGCGACCAGAATAGCCTTTCAATTTCATTATCTTTACGATCCTTGAATAACTTGGTCGCATCAGCCGTAATCTTCGCCAAGTCCGCATACTCATCTACAACGCTCCAAAGTTGAACCAAAGGAGCATACTTTGGATCTAAGAACTTCTTCCGCAACAAATAGGGGTTTCCAGCCGCGATCTCTCCGGCTTGTCGAAGTTCCTCCCGCGTGTCTCTAATGTCAGAGCACATCTCCTTAGCCGAATCCAGCGCCTTCTTCAGGTCAGCCGCCTTTGACTGATTCTCCTTCTCGAGGTGCTCATACCGGCCGGTGGCGTCCCTCAGCTCCACAGCCATCTCGGCTATCTTTTCTTCGCTTCAGAGATGAGCAGCCTGTTCGGCTCTCAAGTCTTCGGCTGCCTTTAGGGCAGTCGCATTGCTAACCCAGACTTGTTCCTTGGTTAAGGCAAGTTCTGCCCTCAGGGCCTCAATGGCAGCAGTTCCTCCTGGAGCTACATCACATCATATTAATATTATAACCTTCTTACAATTTCCTAAACAAATAAGGAAATACGAGCGCATACTCTGCGACTCGTCAAATCGCTTGTCTACAAGCGTGATGTCGACATCCACCACGTCAATCTGTCGCCTCAATTCGGCGAATTCAGCGGTCTAGTCTACCGCCAGACCCTTGGCAACCTGCACATCAATACAAGTGTGATTATTACCTAGGAGTGTGATCCTCTGTTTGCCGCCATGGTCTGGCAACCACAGTCTCAGGGGCTACTATCTATACAGAGCACATCTATCGTGTGCGGTGCAACCAAAAATTATGTATTTCGTTGCTTACCTCAAAGCCCTTGAGCAAGCTTCTAAAAGCTTCATTTAACCCGCTTGTGGCAGAGGAAATTTTCTCCAACACCGTACCCATTAGTGTAAGGTGATCCTCCGAGAGAGCAGCTTGCTCCAGGAGGCCCGTCAGTATGTTCGGCCGGGCACCGGACTCTCCCGGACCCTTCTCGTTGCCCTCCACAGGAGCCGAACACGTTGGGATCGGGACGGGCAAAGTGTTAGCTTTTGGCCTCAGTGGATCTGGACTCCTCCGTGACGACACCTCAGGGTCACCTGCCCCATGGGGCGGAAAGGCAGGTGGGGTTTCACCCTCCATCTTCTCCGGAAGAAGATCCCCCAAGGAAGAACCCTATTGAGACGAACTGCTAGCCGGACTACAAAAAATAGGTCCTGGTTATTACTCTCAGAGGAAAAAGCAATAAGGTTCTTGTTTATTAACTTACAACTCAGTGGAGGGCTGGCCCGTTAGCGGGCACGGTGCGGTAAGAACGCCCTTCGGGGCAGGAACCTTTGGTGAAGTTTTCTTCCCTTGTTTAGGTGCCTCCGTTTCCAAGTCTTCGGAGGCGGTCCTTTTCTTCCCACGGGGGGGGGGGGGGGGAGGGACCATAGATTCACCTCCCCGATTGTCCCCCTCCGTGGAAACATTAATTCCCCCGGTTCAGATGCACAATGTGTGAAGCTCACTCTTGGCTTCTCCACTCCTCCCTTCATCTTTCTCCGATGGCACTTGGCTTAGCGCCCGTTTAAGCATCCTGGCTATTGCCGGACCGGGCGAGCATTTGGGAAGCACGGCTGGACACCTGATTCTCTATGCCTTACTCAGCAAATCCTGGTCGCGGATAGTTTTTCACAACAATGTTATGATAAATATAAACAAAGTGTTCGGTCATAGGGTTACTTACTTGGGTATCTGGGCGGTTGCAGCTCAGGCCCGCATCCTCGGTGGTGTCCGGACACTTTATTCATGGTCCGAAGAACAACTTATACATTCCTTCAGGCGTCATGCCGAAGAAGTGCTGAATGGTTCGTGGACCTTCTGCATTGAACTCCCACATCCAGAGAGGTCGACGTTTACACGGCAGGGCCCGCCGAACTAGCATTACCTGGATTATTTTGAAAAGACTAATATCCCTCTCGAGAAGCTCCCGAATGCGGCTCTACAACATCGGTACATCGTTTGCAAGCCCCAAGTCTAGTCCCATGTTGGCCCATGATGCCAGTTGAGGCGGAGGGCCCGAGCGGAAGGCGGGGGTGGCCGCCCACTTTGAGCCACGGGGAGTTGTGACAAAGAACCACCTCTGTTGCCATAGATCGGACACCTCCGGAAGGAACCTTCTGGCCACGGTGCATCGGCGTTTCTGCTTATTGCCGCGCCTTCGCACTCTGCGTATCGCCCCTCGATCACCCTCGGCTTCACATTGAAGGTCTTGAGCCATAAGCCAAAGTGTGGGGTGACATGGAGGAAGGCTTCGCACACGACGATAAACGACGAGATGTGAAGGATGGAATCCGGAGCTAGATCGTGAAAATCTAGTCCATAATAGAACATGGGCCCTCTCACGAAGGGATCAAGAGTCAAGCCCAAGCCCCGGAGGAAGTGAGAGACAAATATGACACTCTCGTTGGGCTCAGGAGTAGGGATAACCTACTCAGGGGCGGGAAGCCTGTGCTTAACATCGGCAGTCAAATTCCCGGCCTCCCTAAGCTTCGCAATGTCCTCCTCTGTGACAGAGGAAGCCATCCACCGGCGTTGACGGTCGGACCCGTACATGATCGATGATCCGAGGTGCTTAAGCTTGAGCTTTGGGTGTTGGAACTCGAAGTGCGGGAAGGCGCAAGCATGGAGATAGAGGGATAGGCCACGACCCCTCTATAAAGGGGGAGAATATCAAGCTTCCTCAGCGTAACTGTTCGAGACTTGCCTAAAAACACGGAGTCGTGCCAAGAGGCGTGGTTGGATTACCCATACCCGTATTGATGAGGATCCCACGATAACAGGGACACGATCTCTGCTTCGACAAGACGTGCCAAAGGAACCGCCTCGTAATGTGTGCGGTAGCTGGTTATAAAAAATGGTTCAAATAAAAGCCGGACTGTGGCGTGATGTCACGTTTCGAAAAGTTGTCAGCAGATTAGGTTCATGGATTATTATTCTCTCTACGGTGGTATGTGGAATTTATCTTGCAGAGCCGGACACGGTCCTTGTGTTCGGAATTTATCTTGAAGTATTCGCAAATGGAACCCGCCTTGCAATGCCGAAGACAATCTGCGTGTCGGACTCATTGTCATTGAAGCCTGGTTCAGGGGATAATAAGGGAGTCCTGGATATGGGGGTATCCTAACAGCCGGACTATATACTTTTGTCGGACTGTTGAGCTATGAAGATACAAGATTGAAGACTTCGTCCCGTGTCCGGATGGGACTCTCCTTTGCGTGGAAGGCAAGCTTGGTGATCCGGATGATAGATCTCCTTCTCTGTAACCGACTCTGTGTAACCCTAGCCCCCTCCGGTGTCTATATAAACTGGAGGGTTTAGTCCGTAGGACAGGACAACAATCATACCATAGGCTAGCTTCTAGGGTTTAGCCTCTACGATCTCGTGGTAGATCAACTCTTGTAATACTCATATCATCAAGATCAATCAAGCAGGAAGTAGGGTATTACCTCCATCGAGAGGGCCCGAACTTGGGTAAACATCGTGTCCCTAGTCTCCTGTTACCATTAGCCTTAGATGCACAGTTCGGGACCCCCTACCCGAGATCCGCCGGTTTTGACACCGACACCTACCATGACTTGCTGAAAATAGTGCTCGGCTGGGTCCTGGCTTCCTGCCGGACTCTGGGTTGCAATGCTGGTGGCCTCCATATCCGCCCAATAGGTTTTAGCACGGGCAAGAGCCATCCGTGCACCCTCTATGCACGCTGACCTCTTCATGGCATAGATTCACAATACAGCGCCAAGGAATTGTTGCACTAAACCAAAATAACTGCCCGGCCTTGGTCCCTGCAGCCATAGATGGTCTATTACAGACCTCATTGCAAGATCGGACAACCTATGGAGCTCGGCCATAGCGGCCATCCTCTCACTCAATGGCAACGGGCGCGTTGGAGCACTGAATTGCGACCAGAATAGCCTTTCTACTTCATTATCTTTTTGATCCTTGAAGAACCTGGTCTCATCAGCCGTACTTTTTTCCAGATCCGCATACGTGTCTGAAGCGCTCCAAATAGGGGCTTCATCCGCAACAAATAGGGGCTTCCAGCCGCGATTTCTCCGGCCTGTCGAAGCTCCTCCCGCGCAGCTCTACTTGCAGAACGCGTCTCCTTGGCCGCGTCCAGGGTCTTCTTCGAGTCAGCCGACTTCACCTGATTCTCCTTTTCGAGGAGCTCATACCGGTTGGCGGCGTCTCTCAGCTCCGCATCCATCTCGGCTGTTTTATCTTCGCTTCGGTGATGAGCAGCCTATTCGGCTCTCAAATCTTCGGCCGCCTTTAGGGCAGCCGCATTGCTAGCCCGGGCTTGTACCTTGGCTAGGGCAAGCTCCACCCTCAGGGCCTCCACGGCAGCAGCTCCGCCTGCAGCCAAAGCATATCACATTAACATTATGCTCCTCTTAGTATTTCCTAAAACAAATGAGGAAAAAAGAGCACATACTCTATGACTCGTCAAGCCGCTCGTTTACAAGCGTGATGTCGGCGTCCACCACATCAATATGTCGCCTCAGTTCGGCGAATTCAGCAGTCCGGTCTACCATCGGACCCTTTGCCACCTGCGCATGAATGCAGTGCGATCATTACTTGGGAGTGTGATCCTCTGTTTGCCGCCTAGGGCTGGCAACCAGAGTCTCAGGGCTACTATCTATACGGAGCACACCTCAAAGCCTCAAAGCCTCAAAGCCTTTGAGATGGCTCGTAAAAGCTTCATTCAACCCGCTTGTGGCGGATGAAATCTTCTCAAACACCGTACCCATTAACGTATGGTGATCGTCCAATAGAGCAGCTTGCTCCAGAAGGCCCGTCAGTGTGTTCGAACCCTTCCTATTGCCCCCCGTGGGAGCCGAACACTCAGGGCTCGGGGCGGCCGAAGTGTTAGCTTCCGGCCTTGGCGGATCTGGACTCCTCCGTGATGACACCTCAGGGTCGCCCGCCCCATGGGCCGGAGAAGAAGGTGGGGTTTCACTCTCCATCATCTCCGGAAGAAGATCCCAAGCCGAACTCTGTTGAGAAGAGCTACTAGCCGAACTGCAAAGGATGGATCCTGGTTATTGTTCTTGGAGGAGGAAGCAGTAGCTTTGTATTTATGATTAACTTACAGCTCGGTGGACGGCTGGCCTATTTGCGGGCATGGTGTGGTGAGGACGCCCTCCGGGGCAGGGCCACCTGGTGAAGTTTTCTTCCCTTGTTTAGGCACCTCCGTTTCCAAGTCTTCGGAGGCGGCCCTCTTCTTCCCGCGGGGGGAGGAAACCTTAGATTCACCTCCCCGACTATCCTCCTTCGTGGAGACAGTAATTCCCCCGGTTTGGATGTACAATGTGTGAAGCTCGGCTTCTCTATTCTTCCCTTCGTCTTTCCCCGAGGGCACTTGACTTAGTGCACGTCTAAGCATCATGGCTATGGCAGGACTAGGCGAGCCTTCGGGAAGTGGGGTCGGACATCTGATCCTCTCCACCTTGCTGAGCCAATCCTGGCCGCGGACAGTTTTCAGAATAATGTTGTGATAAATATAAACGAAGTGTTCGGGGGTTACTTACTTGGGTATCTGGGCGGTTGCAGCTCAGGCCCGCGTCTTCGGTGGTATCTAGACACTTCACTCATGGTCCGAAGAATAACCTATACATCCCTTCGAGCGTCATGCCGAATAAGTGTTGAATAGTTCGCGGACCTTCTGGATTGAACTCCCACATCCGGAGAGGCCGACGTTTGCATGGCAGGACCCGTTGAACTAGCATTACCTGAATTATCCTAACAAGACTGATATCCATCTCAAGAAGCTCCCGAATGCGGCTCTGCAATGTCGGTACGTCATTAGCAGGCCCCCAGTCCAGTCCCACATTGGCCCACGATGCCTGTTGAGGCGGAGGGCCTGGGCGGAAGGCGGGGGCAGCCGCCCACTTTGTGCCTCGAGGAGCTGCAACGTAGAACCACCTCCGTTGCCATAGATCGGACACCTCCGGGAAGGAACCCTCTGGCCGTGGGGCATCAGCGTTTCTGCTTATTGCAGCGCCTCCGCACTCCACGTATCGCCCCTCGATTACCTACGGCTTTACGTTGAAGGTGTTGAGCCATAAGCCGAAGTGTGGGGTGATGTGGAGGAAGGCTTCGCACACAACGATAAACGACGAGATGTGAAGGATGGAATCCGCAGCTAGATCGTGAAAATCTATCCCGTAATAGAACATGAGCCCCCTCACGAAGGGATCGAGGGTAAAGCCTAAGCCTCGGAGGAAGTGAGAAACAAATACAATGCTCTCGTTGGGTTCAGGAGTGGGGATGACCTGCCCTGGAGCAGGAAGCCTGTTCTTGACGTCGGCGGTCAGATATCTGGCCTCCCTGAGCTTCGCAATGTCCTCCTCTGTGACAGAGGAGGCCATCCACCGGCCTTGAAGGTTGGATCCAGACATGATTGAAGATCCGAAGTGCCAAAGCTTGAACTTCGAATGTTGGAACTCGAGATGCAGAAAGGCGCAAGCATGCTAAGAGAGAGGGATAGGCCTTGGCCCCTCTATAAAGGGCGTGAATATCAAGCGTCCTCAGCGTAACCATTTGGGACTTGCCTAAAAACACGGAGTCATGCCAACAGGCGTAGTTGGGTTGCCCGCACCCGTATTGATGAGAATCCCACAATAAGGGGGACACGATCTCTGCTTCGACGAGACACAATCCTTCTGTTCAGAATCTACCTTGGAGTATTCGGAGATGGAACCCGCCATGCAATGCCGAAGACAATCTGCGCGTCGGACTCATCGTCATTGAAGCCTGGTTCAGGGGCTACTGAGGGAGTCCTGGATTAGGTGGTATCTTATGGCCGGACTATATACTTTGGCCAGACTGTTGGAGTATGAAGATACAAGATTCAAGACTTCATCTCGTGTCTGGATGGGACTCTCCTTTGCGTGGAAGGCAAGCTTGGTGATTCAGATGTTAGATCTCCTTCTCTGTAACCGACTGTGTGTAACCCTAGCCTCCTCCGGTGTCTATATAAACCAGAGGGTTTAGTCCGTAGGACAAGAACAATCATAATCATAGGCTAGCTCCTAGGGTTTAGCCTCTACGATCTCGTGGTAGATCAACTCTTGTAATACTCATATCATCAAGATCAATCAAGCAGGAAGTAGGGTATTACCTCCATCGAGAGGGCCCGAACCTGGGTAAAACATCATGTCCACTACCTCCTATTACCATTAGCCTTAGACGCACAGTTCGGGACCCCCTACCCAAGATCCACCGGTTTTGACACCGACACACACCCCTATCACTAATATACAGTACCAGGAGTAGGCTCTTTCTTCAACTGCAAGGGTCCGAACTAGGGTAAAACTTTGCCTCGTATTACCATCTAGCCTAATAGTCAGGGATATCCTACCGAATGATATGATGAAATCATCTCTACCAACTACTAAGAGAGAGGTGTGTCCTGGGGGCAATGTGTGCGAGAGAGGCCTAAAGATAATGTGCGTGCGGGAGACACGTAGGCACATGTATGTGTGTATAGAGGGATAGTAGAGATTGTTCGTGTGTATATATGCATGTGAGAGAAATAGTGTTTTCCAACTGAGATTAGTGAAAAGAGTGGTACATAGTAGTCAGAAAGAGAGTGAGAGAAACAGAGAGAGCATGTGCGTGACACACCTCGACACCCTAAGAGGGATTGTGAGCATGTGTGAAAGAGAAATGCCGATGCATATAAAGTGTGTGCAGTTATGTGTTATATAGAGAGATATATAACGCGTTCGTGAGAACAGGCCGAGGCATAGTGCATCTACGTGTAAAAGGCGGTTCTATTCATTAAATTAAAATGTAAATGGCATTATTATTTTTTGATGAGATCATGAATTTTGCAAATTGTGTATGGACGAAAATCGGTCTATCAGACACCCATACTCTATTAAATTCTAGCATGTGCATGTGTTTATTTCATATTATCGATCCATAGAGTGAGAGCGGTTTGAAATGCAGGCCATGGATGCTTTTGCAATTCATATATAAACATTCATTAGTGCACTCCATGTTGTTAGTGTGAAGCACTTTATACATTTGTCACTTGCATGTGCATGTTGCTAGCTACAAAATAGAATACATGTCGAATTCAACATAAAGGGGGTTTCAAAGATTCGAATTCATAGGACGTGCATTCATCTATTTGACCCAGATAATGGCATTTTTAAATGTTATGTAAAAGGGGGCATCAATCTTTGTTGTGAGTTAGAACATGCTATATATATTCATACGCATGTCTAACTTTTTTTTGCAACCAAGGAGATTATATCTGGAACCATGCATGAACTGAGGTAAGTTGCATATTTTTTAATATATGCTCATGTACAATGTATATTCAAATGTACCCCCTCCATTCCAAAATAATCGTAGCTTTAGGATTTTCAAGAGTAAAGATTTGTGAAGTTTGACAAATCGTCAAAGCTCAATTCAAGAGAACCGAAAATGTTAATGCTTCTTCTCCCAAATATCGAACGAAGCGCTAAATAGGGCTCTGGTCACCCGAAACCGTGCGAGTCTAATTTTTGGTGGTAGGAAATTACTGTCTTGACTCTGGACCGTGTAGCCTATCGGCCTGATGTCCAAAGGTCTAAACCAGGGTAGGTTTGTAACTTCACCAAGACGCCAGTCTCAACCGCCTCCGAGAAGCATTTGCTACCTCTTGAGCACTGCATTGGATTTCCCCGAACAGGAGAGGATGATGTAGTAAAGTAGCGTAAGTATTTTCCTCAGTTTTTGAGAACCAAGGTATCAATCCAGTAGGAGATCACGCACGAGTCCCTCGTACCTGCACAAAACGATAGCTACTCGCAACCAACACGATTAGGGGTTGTCAATCCCTTCACGGTCACTTACGAGGGTGAGATCTGATAGAGATGATAAATAATATTTTTGGTAATTTTGATATAGAGATGCAAAGTGAAAATTAAAAGGCAAAGTAAAAACAAAGCAAGTATTAAAGTAATGGAGATTGATATGATGAGAATAGACCCAGGGGCCATAGGTTTCACTAGTGGCGTCTCTCAAGAGCATAAGTATTCTACGGTGGGTGAACAAATTACTGTTGAGCAATTGATAGAATTGAGCATAGTTATGAGTATATCTAGCTATGATCATGTGTATAGGCATCACGTCCGAGACAAGTAAACCGAAACGATTCTGCATCTACTACTATTACTCCACTCATCGACCGCTATCCAGCATGCATCTAGAGTATTAAGTTAAAAACAGAGTAACGCCTTAAGCAAGATGACATGACGTAGAGGGATAAATTCATGCAATATGATAAAAACCCCATCTTGTTATCCTCGATGGCAACAATACAATACGTGCCTTGCTGTACCTTCTGTCACTAGGAAAGGACACCGCAAGATTGAACCCAAAGCTAAGCACTTCTCCCATTGCAAGAACTACCAATCTAGTTGGCCAAACCAAACGGATAATTCGAAGAGACCTGCAAAGATAACTCAATCATACATAAAATAATTCAGAGAAGATTCAAATATTATTCATAGATAAGCTGGATCATAAACCCACAATTCATCGGTCTCAACAAACACACCGCAAAAAGAAGATTACATCGAATAGATCTCCACAAGAGAGGGGGAGAACATTGTATTGAGATCCAAAAAGAGAGAAGAATCCATCTAGCTACTAACTATGGACCCGAAGGTCTGAGGTAAACTACTCACACTTCATAGGAGAGGCTATGGTGTTGATGTAGAAGCCCTCCATGGTGGATGCCCCCTCCGGCGGAGCTCCGGAACAGGCCCCAAGATGGGATCTCGTGGATACAGAAGGTTGCGGCGGTGGAATTAGGTTTTTGGCTCCGTATTTGAACTGTCGGGGGTACGTAGGTATATATAGGAGGAAGGAGTACGTCGGTGGAGCAACAGGGGGGCCATGAGGTAGGGGGGAGCGCCCAGGGGGGAGGGCGCGCCCCCCACCCTCGTGACCGCCTCGGTTGTTCCTTGGAGCAGGGTCCAAGTCTCCTGGATCACGTTCTGTGAGAAAATCACGTTTGGACTCCATTTGATATTCTGTTTCTTCGAAACACTGAAATAGGCAAAAAATAGCAATTCTAGGCTGGGCCTCCAGTTAATAGGTTAGTGCCAAAAATAATATAAAAGTGGAAAATAAAGCCCAATATAGTCCAAAACAGTAGATAAAGTAGCATGGAGCAATCAAAAAATATAGTTACATTGCAGACGTATCAGGCATCCCCAAGCTTAATTCCTGCTCGTCCTCGAGTAGGTAAATGATAAAAAAGAATTTTTGATGCGGAGTGATACTTTGGCATAATTGCAATGTAAATCTTCTTAATTGTAGTATGAATATTCAGATACAAAAGATTCAAGACAGAAGTTCATATTGACATAAAAGTAATAATACTTCAAGCATACTAATCAAAGCAATCATGTCTTCTCAAAATAGCATGGCTAAAGAAAGTTATCCCTACAAAATCATATAGTCTGGATGTTGCTCTATCTTCATCACACAAAGTATTTAATCATGCACAACCCCGATGACAAGCTAAGCAATTGTTTCATACTTTAGTAATCTCAAACTCTTTCAACATTCACGCAATACATGAGCGTGAGCCATGGACATAGCACTATATGTGGAATAGAATGGTGGTTGTGGAGAAGACAAAAAGGAGAAGATAGTCTCACATCAACTAGGCGTATCAATGGGCTATGGAGATGCCCATTAATAGATATCAATGTTAGCGAGTAGGGATTGCCATGCAACGGATGCACTAGAGCTATAAATATATGAAAGCTCAACAAAAGAAACTAAGTGGGTGTGCATCCAACAAGCTTTCTCAAGAAGACCTAGGGCACTTTTGAGCAAGCCCATAATTGGAATATACAAGCCAAGTTCTATAATGAAAAATTCCCACTAATATATGAAAGTGACAACATATGAGACTCTCTATCATGAAGATCATGGTGCTACTTTGAAGCACAAGTTTGGTAAAAGGATAGTAGCATTGTCCCTACTCTCTTTTTCTCTCATATTTTTTTATTTGCGCCTTCTCTTCCTTTATGGCCCTTTTTTTATGGCCCGTTTTTATTTTTCGTCCGGAGTCTCATCCCGACTTATGGGGGAATCATAGTCTCCATCATCCTTTCCTCACTGGAACAATGCTCTAATAATGATGATCATCACACTTTTATGGATTTACAACTCAACAATTACAACTCGATACTTAGAACAAAATATGACTCTATATGAATGCCTCCGGTGGTGTACCAGGATATGCAATGAATCAAGAGTGACATGTATGAACAAATTATGAACGGTGGCTTTGCCACAAATACAATGTCAACTACATGTTCATGCAAAAAGCAATATGACAAAAGTAATGTGTGTCATATGAATGGAATGGTGGAAAGTTGCATGGCAATATATCTCGGAATGGCTATGGAAATGCCATAATAGGTAGGTATGGTGGCTGTTTTGAGGAAGGAGTATGGTGGGTGTATGGTACCGGCAAAATTTGCATGATACAAGAGAGGCTAGCAATAATGGAGGGGTGAAAAGGTGCGTATAATCCATGGACTCAACATTAATCAAAAGAACTCATGCACTTGTTGCAAAAATTTAGAAGTCATCAAAAACCAAAGCACTACACGCATGCTCCTAGGGGGATAGATTGGTAGGAAAAGACTATCGCTCATCCCCGGCCGCCACTCATAAGGAAGACAATCAATAAATAAAATTCTGCTCCAACTTCATCACAAAGCGGTTCACCATACGTGCATGCTATGGGAATCACAAACTTCAACACAAGCATTCTTTAAATTCATAATCACCCCAACTAGCATTACTTTGATATTATCACCTCCATATCTCCAAACAATTATCAAGCATCAAACTTATCTTAGTATTCAACGTACTCAAAAGAAAGTTTCACATATCTTGAATACCAAGTATATTAATATTAAGCAAATTACCATGCTAGTAACGACTCTCAAAATAATCTAAGTGAAGCATGAAATATCAATAGTTTCTTTAAAACAAATCCACCACTGTGCTCTAAAAGATCTAAGTGAAGCACTAGAGCAAAAATTATCACACTCAAAAGATATAAGTGAAGCACTATGAGCAAAACTATCAAGCTCAAAAGATATAAGTGAAGCATATAGAGTATTCTAGCAAATTCCAATTTGTGTATGGCTCTCTCAAAAGGTGTGTACAGCAAGGATGATTGTGGTAAACTAACAAGCAAAGACGCAAATAATACAAGACGCTCCAAGCAAAACACATAACATGTGGTGAATAAAAATATAGCTCCAAGTAAATTACCGATGGAAGTAGACGAAAGAGGGGATGCCTTCCGGGGCATCCCCAAGCTTTGACTTTTTGGTGTCCTTGGATTATATTGGGGGTGCCATGGGCATCCCCAAGCTTAGGCTCTTGCCACTCCTTGTTCCATAATCCATCAAAAGAATTCACCCAAAACTTGAAAACTTCACAACACAAAACTCAATAGAAATCTCGTGAGCTCCGTTAGTGAAAGAAAACAAAAGACTACTTTAAGGTACTGTAATGAACTCATTCTTTATTTATATTGGTGTTAAACCTACTGTATTCCAACTTCCTTATGGTTTATAAACTAATTTATTAGCCATAGATGCATTGAAATAAGCAAACAACACACGAAAAACAGAATCTGTCAAAAATAGAACAGTCTGTAGCAATCTGTAACTAACGCAAACTTATGGAACTCTAAAACTTCTACCAAAATAGGAAGTACTGGACAATTTATTTATTGATCAGAATCAAGAAGAATCAATGCAAAAGCACGTTTCTGTGATTTATTGAATTTTTTCTCGTGAGCGCAAAGTTTCCGTTTTTCAGCAGAATCAAATCAACTATCATCGTAGGTTATCCTATAGGTTCTACTTGGCACAAACACTAATTAAAACATAAAACCACATCTAACCAGAGGCTAGATGGACTATTTATTCCTAAACAGAAGCAAAAACAAAAAACAAAAAATAAAATTGGTTGCCTCCCAACAAGCGCTATCGTTTAACGCCCCTAGCTAGGCATAAAAGCAAGGATAGATCTAGGTTTTGTCATCTTTGGTAGGCAATTCTTCAATGAGGCATCTATCTTTCTTAGAAATTTCTTTCTTTCTAGTAATTATCAAATTCTTTGGCACAAGATCGAAAAATTCATTCATAGCAAATGGTTCCTTAATGATGGCAAAAAGATTGGGATGAACACTTATAGATTTAAGATCCGCAGTTCCCTTACTACATGATTCACCCTTACTCTTAAGAACATAAGTAAGCTTAGGTTTTTTAGTAGACGAACTTGGAGTATTTTGTACGGAAGAAAAAGCGGTTCCCAAGTTGGTTATGATACCCTCAAGTTTCTCGATTCTTGTGGAATCTAGATTTATTTTCTTATTAACTATGGGTTCTTTTTCTTTAATATTTTTCAAAGTCGTTCCTACCTTAGATCCATATTGGGTAATTTGATTGTGGATCTTTTTATCAAGATTTTCAATTGATTCAATGGTAGCAACTTTATTCTCAATAATTTCAAGTCTTTGCATAACATGCTCCAAAGTTAACATAGTTCCATTAATCAAAGGAGGTGGTGAGCCAAATAAATCTATTAAAGCATTATAAGAATCAAAAGTATGGCTACCCAAGAAATTACCTCCGGTAATGATATCAAGGATATACCTAAACCAAGGATTAGCACCTACATAAAAATTACGAAGAAGAACTGAAGTAGATTGCTTCTTGGTAGATCTATTTTGAGCATTGCAAATTCTATACCAAGCGTCTTTTAGATTTTCTCCCTCCCTTTGCTTAAAATTTAAAACTTCATTCTCGGGACATAACGGAGAAGATAAGAGACTAGTCATAGTGACAAGGGGAACGAACTAACACACGAGCAAACAAAAAGGCAAACGAGAAAAAGGCGAAAGGGAAAGAGAGGAGGAGATTGGGAAAGTGAGGGCGAAAAAACGGCAAGGGTGAAGTGGGGGAGAGGACAACGAGAGGCAAATAATGTAATACGAGAGTTAGGGATTGTGATGGGTACTTGGTATGGTTGACTTTTGCGCAAACTCCCCGGCAACGGCGCCAGAAATTCTTCTTGCTACCTCTTGAGCACTGCGTTGGATTTCCCCAAAGAGGAGAGGATGATGCAGTAAAGTAGCGTAAGTATTTCCCTCAGTTTTTGAGAACCAAGGTATCAATCCAGTAGGAGATCACGCACGAGTCCCTCGTACCTGCACAAAACGATAGCTACTCGCAACCAACGCGATTAGGGGTTGTCAATCCCTTCACGGTCACTTACGAAGGGTGAGATCTGATAGAGATGATAAATAATATTTTTGGTATTTTTGATATAGAGATGCAAAGTGAAAAGTAAAAGGCAAAGTAAAAACAAAGCAAGTATTAAAGTAATGGAGATTGATATGATGAGAATAGACCCGGGGGCCATAGGTTTCACTAGTGGCTTCTCTCAAGAGCATAAGTATTCTACGGTGGGTGAACAAATTACTGTTGAGCAACTGATAGAATTGAGCATATTTATGAGTATATCTAGGTATGATCATGTGTATAGGCATCACGTCCGAGACAAGTAAACCGAAACGATTTTGCATCTACTACTATTACTCCACTCATCGACCGCTATCCAGCATGCATCTAGAGTATTAAGTTAAAAACAGAGTAACGCCTTAAGCAAGATGACATGATGTAGAGGGATAAATTCATGCAATATGATAAAAACCCCATCTTGTTATCCTCGATGGCAACAATAGAATACGTGCCTTGCTGCCCCTTCTCTCACTAGGAAAGGACACCGCAAGATTGAACCCAAAGCTAAGCACTTCTCCCATTGCAAGAACTACCAATCTAGTTGGCCCAACCAAACGGATAATTCGAAGAGACTTGCAAAGATAACTCAATCATACATAAAAGAATTCAGAGAAGATTCAAATATTATTCATAGATAAGCTGGATCATAAACCCACAATTCATCGGTCTCAACAAACACACCGCAAAAAGAAGATTACATCGAATAGATCTCCACAAGAGAGGGGGAGAACATTGTATTGATATACAAAAAGAGAGAAGAAGCCATCTAGCTACTAACTATGGACCCGAAGGTCTGAGGTAAACTACTCACACTTCATCGGAGAGGCTATGGTATTGATGTAGAAGCCCTCCGTGGTGGATGCCCCCTCCGGCGGAGCTCCAGAACAGGCCCCAAGATGGGATCTCGCGGATACAGAAGGTTGCGGCGGTGGAATTAGGTTTTTGGCTCCATCTTTGATCTATCGGGGGTACGTAGGTATATATAGGACGAAGGAGTATGTCGGTGGAGCAACAGGGGGCCCACGAGGTACGGGGGCGCGCCCAGGGGAGGGCGCGCCCCCCACCCTCGTGACCGCCTCGGTTGTTCCTTGGAGCAGGGTCCAAGTCTCCTGGATCACGTTCGGTGAGAAAATCACGTTCCCGAAGGTTTCATTCTGTTTTGACTCCGTTTGATATTTTGTTTCTTCGAAACACTGAAATAGGCAAAAAATAGCAATTCTGGGCTGGGCCTCCGGTTAATAGGTTAGTCCCAAAAATAATATAAAAGTGGAAAATAAAGCCCAATATAGTCCAAAACAGTAGATAAAGTAGCATCGAGCAATAAAAAATTATAGATACGTTGGAGACGTATCAGCATTCATATGTCGTGGGCGCCTGAACACCCATGCGCTCGGCCAAAATATATCTCGCCCACATTTGGGACACCTGAGATTACTGTCCTCCCCCCAACCCGCAATATGTCCAAAATTTTAGATGGGGGCAAAGTCTGTAACTTTCCCCAAATTTCAAACAAGCGCGTCTCAAACCGAAACATTGTTCCCCCTTAGTTCCCCGCCTCCCTCCGTTTCCCCATTCATACTCCGTGGGCGCCAAAACGACCTCTCCACCAGCCGCGAAACCCAAGCCTCCTCCGTCCTCTACCCCATAGCGGCCAATCCACCGCCGCCCTCCTCCATCACGCTGGAGCCTGTACCCCGACGTCGTCGTCCAACACAACCGCAACCACAATGCCCTCAAGGACTTAGCAGCTGAAGCCGAGGCAGAGCTGCCTCCACGACTCCGACGTCGATGTGCATCGTACCATAACCACTCCGACCACGCCGTCCTGCGCCTCACTGCTGCCGCTCCATTGTCGCAACCGTCCACCGCACCGGAGCTATTCCCGCTACGCCATCGTTCACTGCCTCGGATTTGGTTCCCCGCCACCGACAGACGACCATCGCACCACACTCAACAACTTGGCCATGGGATCGTCCAAGGCTCCACCGTCCTCCACAACTTCTCATTTCCAGCAAACCACTAGAAGATCGTTGGAAAAACAGAAGGAGGACACAACAATGCCAGCAGAAAGAGGTACTCCTCTTCCCTTATTCGTGCAAATCTTACGTCTCTGCTCACACTGTATTCATCCCACGAAAGAAACTAGTTGAGCGCTTCTTAGTGCATCTTCTTCGTGATACTAAATGCACAAGGTTTCCTCCCTTTACTATTTCACCTTTGCTAGAGGTCAGTAGCCGTCTGGATTTCAATTCAGGGTCAGTCGAACCGCAATTAAAAGAAGCAACACCCGCTTAGGCGCGCGGAGCACCTAGTCCGCATGTTCCCCGGGGAAGCGGCGCATCGGTGTCTATAATAGGGGTGTGGGGCGCAGGAGCTACTTGTGCCCGATCTGGAGGTCAGCGGGGATTGAATGGATGGTCGGGGGACGGTGCCAAGCACGGCGGTGCGGTGAGGTCGAGGGGAGGGCACAGGCAGGGGAGGAATGCTGGGCCGATGGTCATTGCCGTTTCGAGGAAGATCGTCAACGCTGACTAGCTGGAGGTAGATGAAGGCGATCTGCCCGTTCTTTGTACATCGGACGGTGCAGAAAAAATGGACTAACCTATTTGTTTTCAGTCAACTGTTATTTTCATAGAATCATGTAGTAATTTAGTGTGCCATACATGTTGTAGAGCTATCATATGTCTCCCTTCATTTATTTCTCACCGACCTGCTATCTGCTACCTTTACACTGTACTAATTGTGCACACACTTCACCCATACTCACACTATTGTTTTTTAGGCATGGGTATTTCAGACTCTAACGCTGTGTTGATGAATGCAGAAAAGAAAAGACAGATGTCGCTCCAGTGTAATTCAAAGATAAGCACTAAGCGTTTCAGCGCTCTAAAGGGTGCAGTGTCAGGAGTTGGAGACAGTAAACGTAGCTCTGTAGCTGATGACCTCAATTGCCACACACAACCATCCCAGGTGCTTGCTTTAACTTCATGCTGTCAAATGTGGTTGCATGTTTCATATGGTGTCTAGCTTGTATTGCTTCCAATTTGGTTAAATTGCATCTGCTTACTTTACACATTATACCTTTGATAATGACATGCCTTCCTGTTTTTGATACGTACTACATATTTCTATTAACCATATTCGTACATCAAACTAATGCTCTTTTTTATCCCTCGTCAATCACTTATGATGAGACCGTCACCCCAGTGGGTTATTGTGAGACGCCCTACTCGTTTAAAGAGTGCAGTGTCATCCTCCCCACATGATTCTAAAGAAACAGCAAGGCTAAATGAAGATAGTCAACGTAGCTCTCTAGTTGATGACCACAATTCCCCCACACCACCATCACAGGTGCTTGCTATTACTTGGCAGTGTGATATGTGGTTGCATGTTGCATATGGTGTCTACCTTGTAATGCTTCTAATTACGGTAAACTGCATCTGCTTAGTTAACACATTATACCTGTGAATATGACATGCCTTCCTGTTTTTGGTACATACTATGTCTTTCTATTAACCATGTTCTTACATCAAACTACTTTTCTTGTGTATCCCTCATCAATCACTTCTGATGATACACCTTCAAGTTGACAGTGTAATATTGGTTGCATCTTGCATATCATTTCAAACATGTATTGCCTCTAATTTGTTGAAGTGCCGCTTATAATGAGACACATCTAACTTGGTAGAGTGATTTTGGTTGGATCTTTCATATGGTGTCTAGATTGCATTGCTTCCAATTTGTTGAACTGCTTTCTGCTTAGCATTTTTCATACATATTCCATCCTCCTACAATGTGGTTGCCATACATAAAAGTTGTGTTCGTCAGTATCATGCATCAACGAATTTGGAAGTGCCAATTTCATTCCTTTTTCTTGTTTGTTTACTTGACAAGGCAAAATATGAAAGGACGGAGGCACGAAATGATGGTGGTCCTGTGGAGCAACCGAAACAGACGATCTCTGCAGATTCTCCTGCTACTCGTGCTGCAGTGCTAGTTCCAAATCTCATCTCCCCTACTCCACAAACCAAGGTGCTTTCTCTAACATGGCAGTGTGATATCTGGTTGCATGTTGCATATGGTGCCTAGCTTATATTGCATCTCCTTAGCTTATACATTATACATGTGAATATGACACGCCTTCCTGTTTTTGGTACATACTACATCTGCCTATCACACCATGTTCTTACATCAAACTACTGTTCTTGTGTATCCTGCATCTATCGCTTATGATGAGACAATCACGCGCGTGGGTTAATATGAGACGCACTACTCTTATAAAGAATGCAATTTCATCCTCTCCACATGATTCTCAAGAAACAGCAAGCCTAAATGAAGATATTGAACGTAGCTCTGTACTTGAAGACCGCACTTCCCCTACACCACCATCACAGGTGCTTGCTCTAACTTCGCAGTGGGATATGTGGTTGCATGTTGCATACGGTGTCTAGATTGTAATGCTTCTAATTAGGGTAAATTGCATCTGCTTAGTTTACACACTATACCTGTGAATATGACAAGCCTTCCTATTTTTGGTACACACTACATCTATGTGTTAACCTTGTTCTTACATGAAATTACCTCTCTTCTGTATCCTGCATCAATCACTTATGATGAGTCACCTTTATTCATTGCATATTGCATATTATTTCTAGCCTATTGCCATGTATTGCTTCTAATTTGGTCAAATACATTTGTTAGGGCACCCTTTTAATTTGGCAGATTGATATTGGTTTCATCTTTCATATGGTTTCTAGCTTGCATTGATTCTAACAAGTTCAAGCACCTTGTGCTTAGTTTACACTTTATACATCATACATGTCAATATGTCACGCCGTCCTATTTTTCATACATATTCCATCCTCCTATCATGCGGCTCCCTTACATGAAAGTAGTGTTCGTCAGTATCATGCATCAATGAGTTCTGAAGAGCAAATTTTGTTCCTTTTTCTTGTGGGTTTGACTTGACAAGGCAAAATCAAGAAAGAGGAAGGAAAAGAGTAAGGAAGGGGATGATGGTGGTCCTTTGCAGCAACGTAAATGGAGCATCTGTACCGATTCTCCTTGTACTGATAGTGCATTACAAGGTCCAAGTCTCTGCTCCCCTACTCCACCATCCAAGGTGCTTGCTCTAACTTGGCAGTGTGATATCTGGTTGCATGTTGCATATGATGTATAGCTTGTATTGCTCCTAATTAGTGTAAATTGCATCTGCTTAGCTTACACATGATACGTGTGAATATGACACGCTTTCCTGTCTTTGGTACATACTATATCAGTCTATCACACCATGTTCTTACATGAAACTACTCTTCGTGTGTATCCTGCATCAGTCACTCATGATGGGACACCTTTAAGTTGGCAGTGTGATATTGGTTTGCGTCTTGATATGATTTCTAGCATGTATTGCTTCTAGTTTGATGAACGCCACCTATGACGAGACACTTTTAACTTGGCAGAGTGATATTGATTGCACCTTCCATATGGTGTCTAGTTTGCGGTGCCTCTAATTTGTTGAAGTGCCTTCTGCTTAGTTACCACATCATAGGTGTGAATATGTCAAGCCGTCCATTTTTTTGTACATATTCCATCCTCGTATCATGACTTTGCCTTTCATCAGAGTAGTGTTCGTCAGTATCATGCATGAATGAGTTCTGAAGAGCGAATTATATTCCTTTTTCTTGTCGGTATGACCTCACAATGCAAAATCAATAAAGCTAAAGGAAATTGGCAAGGCATTGGATGATGGTGGTCCTTCCGAGCAACTGAAATGGAGGTTCTCTACAGATTCTACTCCGCCATCCTCCCAACAAGATTTGCAAGACAACGCAAGGCTAGACAGTCAACGTAGCTGTGTAGATGATGAGCACATCTCCCCTACTCCACCATCACAGGTGCTTGCTCTAACTTGGCACTATTATATGTGGTTGCATGTTGCGTATGATGTCTAGCTTGTATTGCTTCTAACTTTGTTGAATTGCATCTGCTTACTTTACACATAATGCCTGTGAATATGACATGTGTTCCTGTTTCTACTCAGACTACTATTCTTGCATATCCCGCATCAGTCACTTATGATAAGGCACCTTTAAGTCGCCACTGTGATATTGGTTGTGTCTTGCATATGATTTCTAGCATGTACTGCTTCTAATTTGTTGAAACGCCATACAGTTTGAACTTGGCAGAGTGATATTGGTTGCATCTTTCATATGGTGTCTAGCTTGCAGTGCTTCTAATTTGTTGAAATGCCTTCTGCTTAGTTACCACATCATAGGTGTGAATATGTCACGCCATCCTGTTTTTCATACATATTCCATCCTCGCATCATGTGTTTGCCTTTCATTCGAGTAGTGTTCGTCAGTATCATGCATGAATGAGTTCTGAAGAGCGAATTTTATTCCTTTTTCTTATCGGTTTGACTTCACAATGCAAAATCATTACAGCTGAAGGAAATTAGTCCGGCAGTGGATGATGGTGGTCCTTCGGAGCAACTCAAACAGGGGGTCTCTACAGATTCTACTCCGCCATCCTCCCAACAAGATTCGCAAGACAACACAAGGCTGGACAGTCAACGTAGCTGTGTAGATGATGAGCACATCTCCCCTACTCCACCATCACAGGTGCTTGCTCTAACTTGGCACTATTATATGTGGTTGCATGTTGCGTATGATGTCTAGCTTGTATTGCTTCTAACTTGAATTGCATCTGCTTACCATACACATAATGCCTGTGAATATGACACGTGTTCCTGTTTCTAGAACATATGTGTACATGATGAGTACATCTCCCCTACTCCACCATCACAGGTGCTTGCTCTTACTTGGAACTGTTTTATGTGGTTGCGTTTTCCGTATGATGTCTAGTTTGTGTTGCTTTTGATTATGTTGAATTGCATCTGCGTAGCTTACAACTTATACATGCAACGATCACTTACCCATAAGACACATTTTACTTGGGACTATGATGTAGGTTGCATCTTGCATTGTCTTCTAGCTTGTACTGCTTCTAATTTCTTGAAATGGCACTTACAACGATACACTTTTTACCTGATAGAGTGATATTGGTTGCATGTTCATATGGTGCCTAGCTTTCATTTCTTCTAATTTTGCTGAAATGCCTTCCGCTTACAGTTTTTTCATACATATTCCATCCTCCTATCGTACGTGTGAATATGAAACACTGTCTTTTTTGTATATATTTCATCCTCCTATCCTGCGCTTGCCTTACATCAAAGTAGTGTTCGTCTGTATCATGCATCAACCAGTTATGCAGAGCTAATTTTATTCATCTTCTTGTGGTTTTGACTTCATAAGGCAATATCAGAAAATATGAAGGAAAAGAGTAAGTTAGGGGATGTTGGTGGTCCTCCGCACCGATGCAAACAAAGACTCTCTAGATTTGCCACTTCTACTGCTAATGAAGTTGAAGTCCCAAGTCTACATGATGAGTTCATCACTACAGGAATCCAGTATTTTGTCGTCCGCCACGGCGGACGGCAAAGGCACGAACGGCGGACGACAAAGAGCTTTGCCATCAGCGGCGGACGGCAAAGAGTGACGGCAAAGCCAGGGTCGGCAAACAGGTCCTTTGCCGTCTGCTTTTCATGGCGGATGGCAAAGAGTCCTTTGCCTACAGTGGCGGACGGCAAAGGGGAGGGACGGAAAAATACTTGACGTCCGCCAGCGTTAGTCCGTTAGGTGGCTAACGGCAGCCTTTGTCGTCCGCCTGCGGACGGCAAATTTGACCACCCCTTTGCCGTCCGCCAGTTGACGTTAGCAGTGCGTCAACGCCCATAGTGGTTTGCCGTCAGCCACGGCGGACGGCAAAGGTTATGTCTTTGCCATTAGCTTTTCTTTGCGGTCAGCCAGCTAACGGCAAAACCTTTGTCGTCCGCCACGGTAGGCAAATTTGCCAAATGGCACGGGTGCCAGGAAGCACAGGTGGGCGCCACATGTCCCCTTTGCCTATAGTGGCGGACGGCAAAGGGCTCTTTGCCGTCAGTGGCGGACGGCAAAGAGCCTGCACTGCCTCTTTTTAATTCTGTTTTTCTTATATCCAACAATTATCACAGCACATAACACATATATATCCATCACATAAATATCACAGCACATATATATCCATCACATAAATATCCAGCACATATATATCCATCCATACATACATAGTAGGTTGCGCATAGTCCCATCAATCCATACATATTACAATATGCAAAGTTTCATCATAGCAAGCGAGCAGAATACAAGAAGTGAATCAAAGGAAAAAATAAGCAATCCATCATATGATGCTGGCTTCTGTGAAGTGAATGAAACCTGCAAAATGACAAATAAGAAAGTTAGAAAAAGAATAGAAGAAGAAGAAGAAGACTAGAAGAAGAAGTATATGCCATTTATTAGCTAACTTAGGTGAACTGGATCATTTATGAGCTAAATTAGTTGAAATGGATTGTTTATGAGCTAAGTTAGGTGAAATGGATCGTTTATGAGCTAAGTTAGGTGAAATGGATCGTTTATGAGCTAACCTAGGTGAAATGGGTCGTTTATGAGCTAACCTAGGTGAAATAGGTCGTTTATGAGCTAACCTAGGTGAAATGGGTCGTTTATGAGCTAACCTAGGTGAAATGGGTCGTTTATGAGCTAACCTAGGTGAAATGCATCATTTTGGAGCTAAGTTAGGTGAAATGGACCGTTTATGAGCTAACCTAGGTGAAATGGATCATTTATGATCTAATCTAGGTGAAATGGATCGTTTATGAGCTAACCTAGGTGAAATGGGTCATGTATGAGCTAACCTTGGTGAAATGGGTCGTTTATGAGCTAACCTAGGTGAAATAGGTCGTTTATGAGCTAACCAAGGTGAAATGGGTCGTTTATGAGCTAACCTTGGTGAAATGGGTCGCTTACGAGCTAACCTAGGTCAAATGCATCATTTATGAGCTAACCTAGGTGAAATGGATCATTTTGGAGCTAACTTAGTTGAAATAGGTCGTTTATGAGCTAACTAAGGTGAAATGCCACGTTTTTGAGCTAACTAAGGTGAAATGGGTCATTTTGGAGCTAACCTAGGTGAAATGGGTCATTTAGGAGCTACCGCAGGTGAAATGGGTCATTTTAAATCTAACGTAGGTAAAATGGATCATTTAGGAGCTAATCTACGTAAAATGGGTCATTTTAGAGCTAACTTGGATAAATTGGATCACTTGTAGGATAACTAAGGTAAAATGAGTCATTTTAGAGCTAACTTAGGTAAAATGGATCGTTTATGAGCTAACTAAGCTAATTATGCAATTTTTGACATAAGTAAGCTTATTAAGTCATTTTGAAGGAAAAGAAGCTAACTCTAGGTCATTATGGTAAGCATATTGGAGGAAATAAAGCTAAGTCTAGTCTAGAGAAACTTACCGTGATCAGGGAGGTGTAGGAGCGGGCTGGCTCGTGCCGGTAGCTGGAGAAGGATCGTGCGATGCATTTCTGGAGTTAAGCTGCACCAAAGTTCATTTCCAATGTCTCCATTCAAGTTAAACTCACCATGCTCCCAGGAGGAATCACTGGCATCGGCGGAGCGGTCTGATCGGACTTCTCGCACACAGAATGCACATTTGGTTTTCACAATAGAGTCATACTAGTTAGTAATGAGACTCAAATTTAAGACTAGCAAGTAATCTGCAGAAGAAACTTACCACAAGGAGCTCATACATGGCCCTTGCCTGCATGTCATTCCGTGCCCTCTCCTCCTCCAACATCTTTGTCGTCCTCTCCTCCAACTCCCGCTGCCTCTCCGCCACCTCCGCCAGAAGTTTCTCCGTTCTATCTCTCTCACTTTGTATAGCAGCCTGCAACACCACTCACATGACCATTTGTAATCATTGATGGAAGCGCACACAATGTAATGGAGAAAGATAGCTGAGTACGTATAACTAACCTTGATGGCGAGTTGGACTGGCCGTTCACGAGGCCTTATCTCAGGAGTGGAGCTCAACTGGCGCGCCTTGATCTCCGGGAGAGTGCTAGGACAACGTATAAGTCCATCTCCCATGGCTATGGAGCCATGGGACCTCCCGCCACCAGATATCATCAGCAACTCTGTATCAATGGGACCCTGGCTCGGGTTAAAGTCCTCCCCTTTCCTCGCCTTCCCCTGATCTCTATATTGCACGAGCTTGTCGTGGGTGGAGATGTTGGTGAAGTTCTTTGCATCATCGAGGTCAGACGCGGAGAATGCCTTGACTTTCTTGTAACGGCCAGTGTGGGCCATGGCATACAGGTCGTACACCTCTGGCACCTTATCCGCCTTATTATAGCGTGTCTGAAAGAGAGAAACAAAGTAAATTAGTAATTAAAGGGCTAAAGCTAGCATGATGAATGAATTGCATGAATCATGAAGCAAACAACATACCCAGTTCCGCCTGTAGTGAAATAAGTTGGAGCTGCCTTGGTGGTGTGGCACACCTTCCATTTGGGCACGTTTGTCCTTGGCCTCATTGTGGGTGGCCCGCCATTCTTTTGAGCACCACGCATTGACCAACACCTCCCAACAATCCATCCGATCCGCACACCATCTCGGAGGGGCCTAAGTTAGCAAATAGAAACTTCAGCGCTACGGCTATGAATTACTAAATGAAGGAATTAAGTACAAGGCCTTAAGAATTACCTTCATGTACTGCTCCTTACTCAAGAACTTATCACGGAACTCCTGCTTGGGCTTCTTGATACCACGCCCGGCGTAGTAGTCTCGAACAGCCTGCACCCGAGCCTCATGCCGTAAGTTCCGAAGTAGGCGCTTGCACTCCTTGTGGATAACATCTGCTGCCTCCTCCTCGTATCCCTCCTCACACCTGTAGAATGTCTGCAATCAAATGAGACAATATTGATTAGTACAATTAATAACTAGCTAGTTGAAGATTTTTAATTGTGTAAAGGAGAAATTACCCAGAACTTTCTGATCACCACGTCTGCCCTCGTCTTGCACAAGACACCGTCCATAATCTCACCCGGCGGGGCCGGGGCAGCCAAGTAGTGCTCCCAACTCAGTCCAACCTCTGGAAGCCGACCCTCACCAGGCAACATGACAAACCCCGGGAAGTTTTGCCGAATCAGAACTGCAAGGACGGAGTTGGGCCGGCGGACACTTTCATGGTGGTCCCAACCCCTGCAGCATGACAAGGCCAACGCATTAGTTATTTGAAGAAACGTGAATGCAGAAGGTACAAAAATATTAAATGCACTTACCTCTCCCCATCAGGGAAAATCAACCACCTCTGCTTGCAGGTCACCGGCACGGACGGGAGCCGTGTAGCACCACGCTGGTAGATGTTGCCCCCCTCCTCCCCTCCTCCTCAAAATCAGTCGGCTCCCCGCCATCATCACAATGGCCACTCGGCTCCCCGACATCATCAGCATGGCCACTCGGCTCCTCAGGCTGACCCGACCAAGTACCCCATCCAGACGTGTGCTCCTCCCAGATCTCGTGGGCCAAAGGCCCGTTGACCCGAGGCTCGTGGGCCGAATACCCGTGGACCGGAGGCTCGTGGACCGGAGTCCGTGTAGCCTCCTCCTCAGACGAGTCCACCCTAGCAGTCACGTTCTCGGGTGAAACAGCTGGGGGCGGCGGCGAGGAAGGCGCCGTAAGAGTCACCCTACCTCCTCTCCCGCGACCACGTGCTCCACCTCCTCTCTTCTTCTTACCTCGTCCCCTGCTGGGCACCGCGGTCGACGTAGAAGGGCCCGGCGGTGTCGCCATACTGTCCAGCAATGCTCGGCGGAGAGGTGCGTGTGGAATGGAAGACCTCACACCATGCACCGACGAAGAAGGGGCCTCGGCGTGCTCTCGACCAGCGCCCACCATCTTTCAACACCTCCCGTGACAAAGAATAAACCAAATTAGTACAACATAAAAGAAGTACCGACATGAATAATAATATGTATATCACTTAAGTGTATCATCATCAAGTACAACATAAAAAAATTGAATACCTAACATTACTAATAATCTCGATCAGTATCATCAATAAATGCGTAATCATCATCATCACTATAATCAATGATGGGCTCATAGGGTTCATTGGCATCAACATGTGCAAGGCCACCCTGACGTAATCGGTCAAGCATTGACAGGTCATCCGCAGCAGTAACCTCTTCTTGTTCCGGCTCTTCTTGTTCCTCCTCTGGGGTGATGTCGGATTCACTGTCGCTGTCTACTTCAATGTTTTGGGGTGAAGTATAGCGGTTCTTGAAACGCTTTTTGGAAAGATGTGTCTCTTGGAAGAATTCTCCTTCATATGTGTCTGGGTTAATGTGAGGTTCATAATCCTCTTCCTTTGGGGGAGAAAGTCTAGCACGTGGCGGCACTTCATAAACGACATCCCAACCTTTCAGATTTGGATTAGTTTGGCAGGCCCACGGAAGATAGAATAATTTGGTCGCCTGTTGAGCCGTAATATAGACATCAGGAACATCTAAATGGGTGCTTTCGTTGATTTCAACTAGCCCTATATGTTCATGAGTCCTAGTCTCCTTCGGCTGAAACCAATAACATTTGAAGACTATGACATTCGGTGGGTTTTCACCATAGAATAGAAGTTCATAAATTGCTTCAACTCTCCCATAATACTCGGTACCTCCTTCGCCAATAGTAGATACACAACAATTTGTAGACTTTCGGTCGGCCATAGATTGCTCTTTGCCGTAGGTACGAAAGCGATACCCGTTGATGTCGTACTTGTCAAATGAACGGACCTTATAGTCAAAACCATTAGCAACTTGTCTCAATTCGGCATCCATAGACTCTGAATTAGCCTACAAGTTTAATATGAAAGGATTGTTGCATTACGCACAAATTAGCGAATGAAATGAAATTGTCTAATAGAAATTACCGTTTGTTTGAACCAAGAGATGAAACCGGGATAGCCGCCTCCTTGCTTTGCGAGAAGCTCATACTCTTCGACGGAATCCTTTTGGATCTCTGCTCCATACGAGAATATGGCGACGTATCGACTGTATGACATTCATATTTTTCCTTAAGCGGCTGCATGTACACATTCATATTTCCCCCCGGATAGTTGGGCCCTGGAATTATCAACGTCAGGAAAATGTTCTTTCTTTGCATAATCTGTTCGGGGGGGAGATTGAGTGGAAAGACAAATACGGGCCAACAACTGTATTGGGCTGCCATCATACCGAACACACTGAACCCATCTGTGCTGATGCCGACTCGAGGATGCCTCGGATCTGCCGCTTTATCAGCATGTAATTCATCAAACTTTTTCCACGCAACACCATCCGATGTGTGTACCATCATCAGATTCCCATCTGTATCTAGTTCAGTTCTTTTGCCTGTTTTGTGCCATGTCATTTGTCTGGCCGTCTCTTCGACCATGAAAAGACGTTGAAGTCTTGGTACGATTGACATATATCGAAGAACACTAACGGGGATTTTGGTCTGTGTCTTCTCACCCATACCGTTGTCTACCACAATATACCTGGAAGACTTGCAAATGGGACAATAGTTCAAGTCCGCATAGTCAAGCCTAAATAAGGCACATCCTTTCTCACAGGCATGTATCTTCTCATAGGGCATCTTCAGTGCACGGAGGATTTTGTCCGACTGGTACAGGTTTGCAGGCATTACATGGCCTTTGGGTAGAAAGCGTCCAAATACTGTCATAATTGCGTCATAGCATTCTCTGCCCAAGTTGAACTGAGCCTTCAGAGCCATTACTTGTGAGATGGCATCCAACTGACAAAGCTCAGTGTGCTCGTGGAGCGGACGTTTTGAAGACTCCAACATTTCATTGAAGGCCTTAGCAGATTCCTCCATCTCCTCGTTCGAATCCCGAGCATCATCATAGTCTAGCACCATGTTTTCCATCCCGGTACCATGCTCGTCGGTGCGACGATGATCCACCTCAGCTCGGTCGGGGTCTCGGGGTCGGGGTGTCGGGTCGGGGTCGGGGTGTCGTGTCGGTGTCGAGGTCAGGGTGTCGGTGTCGGGGTCGGGGTCGGGGTGCCGTGTCGGTGTCGGGTTCGGGGTGTCGGGTCAGGCTCGGGGTCGGGGTGCCGGGTCGGGGTCGGGGTGCCGTGTCGGTGTCGGGGTCGGGGTGTCGGGTCAGGCTCGGGGTCGGGGTGTCGGTGTCGGGGTCGGGGTCGGGGTCGGGGTGTCGGGGTCGGGGTCGGGGTCTCGGGGTCGGGGTGTCGGGTCGGGGTGCCGGGTCGGGGTCGGGGTGTCGGGTCAGGCTCGGGGTCGGGGTGTCGATGTCGGGGTCGGGGTCAGGGTGTCGGGGTCGGGGTCTCGGGGTCGGGGTGTCGTGTCGGGGTGCCGGGTCGGGGTCGGGGTGCCGTGTCGGGTCGGGTTTTTTCCCTCTTTTTTCCTTTTCTTCTTCTTCCTCTTCTTCCTTTTCTTCCTTTTCTTCCTTTTTTCCTTCTTCTTCTTCTTCTTCTTCTTCCTCCTTTCCTTTTTCCTCTTCTTCTTCTCCACCTCTCCTCTTTTTTCTTCTTCTTCTTCCTCTTCTTCTTTTTTCTTCTCCTCCTCCTCTTCTTCTTCTTCCTTTCCTTTTTCTTCTTCTTCTTCTCCTCCTCTCCTATTTTTTTCTTCTTCTTCTTCTTTCCTAAAACCGAACTAAACCTAAAACTAAACCTAAATCTAAACTAAACATAAACCTAAAACTAAAAAACAGAAAAAAAGGAAAAAACTAAATCTAAACCTAAAACTAAACTAAAACTAAACCTAAACCTAAAAATAAACCTAAAACTAAAACTAAAACTAAATCTAAACTAAACATAAACCTAAAACTAAAAAAACAGAAAAAAAGGAAAACAGAGGAGAGGTAGAGCTCACCTGGGCCGGTGGAGGAGGTGGCCGGTGGAAGAGGGGGGCAGGCCAGCCTGGGGCGGCGGCGCCGGGCCCGGGGCGGTGGGGCGCAGGGGGGCTGGGGCGCGGCGGCGCCGAGACGGCAGGGCAGCGGGGGCAACAGGGCGGGGGGCCGGTGGGGCGACGGCGCCGGGCGGCAGTGGCGACGAGGCGGGGGGCCAGTGGAGGAGGGGGGCGGGGCGGCCTGGGGCGGCGGCGCCGGGCCCGAGGCGATGGGGCGCAGGGCCGCCGGGGCGCTGGGGGGCCGGGGCGCGGCGGCGTCGAGACGGCAGGGCGGCGGGGGCGACGGGGCGGGAGGGAGGTGGGGCGACGGGGCGGGGGGCCGGTGGGGCGGCGGGGCGGTGGTGCGACCGGGCGGCGGCGAGTGGTGGGGGCAGCAGCGCGCGTGTGGGAGCAGGGGAGAGAAACAGAGAGAGAGGGGAGGGGTGGGGCGCGCCGTTAGATATGTTTAATCTTTGCCGTCCGCCACCTTTGCCGTCCGCTAATGTGCTCTTTGCCGTCCGCTAGCAGACGGCAAAGAGGGGGGGGGCGTTAAGTATTTTTTAACCAGCTCCTCAGTGGGGCCCCCTCCCTCTTTGGCATCTGCTAGCGGATGGTAAAGAATCTTTGCCGTCTGCTAGCGGACGGCAAAGAACTGGCTGATGGCAAAGGCTTTCTTTGCCATCAGCCTGTTCTTTGCCGTCTGCTTTCGGGTAGCTAATGGCAAAGAGCTTCTTTGCCGTCTGCTAGCAGACGGCCAAGAGCTGGCAGATGGCAAAGTAGCTGATTCCAGTAGTGCATCTCCCGTAGTCCACCATTGCAGGTGCTTGCTCTAAGTTGATAGTGTGATAATTGGTTTCATGTTGCATATGTTGTCTAGCATGTATTTCTTCTATTTTGATTAAATTGCACCTGTTGAGTTTATACGTTATACATGTGCATATGACATGGCTTTATGTGTCTAGAATACACTTCATCTATCTATCATACCATGTTCTTACATCAAAGTACTGCTGTTGTGTATCCCGCATCAATCACTCATGATTGGACGCTTTTAACATGGCAGTTTGATAGTGGTTGCATCTTGCATTGATTTCTATGTTGTACTACTTCTAATTTTTCGAATTTCCACTTATGACACTTTTAACTTGGCAGAGTAATATTTGTTACATCTTTCATATGGTGTCTAGCTTGCATTACTTCTATTTTCTTGAAAATCCTTCTGCTTAGTTTGCACATCATAGCTGTGAATATGTCATGTCGTCCTGTTTTTCTTACATATTCCATCCTCATACAATTGTCTTATATCAAAGTATTTCTTGTCTGTATCATGCATCAATGAGTTCTGAAGAGCGATTTTATTCTTTTGTGTTGTGGGTATGGCTTGACATGGCAAAGTCAAAAAAGAGCAAGGAAAATAATATAGTTGGGAGTGGTGTTACTCGTCGGGTGAAACGGAAAAGGATCTGCCATCGAGATTCTGCTAGTACTTATAGTGCAGTAGAAGGTCCAAGTCCACCTGCTAAATCTACAAACACAGTATCACCTGCTCCACCAGCTGCAGCATCCGCTTCAACTGTACCAGCATCTCAACGAGTTACTCGTTTGTTTTCTCCGGAACTGGCCAGTTCCCAAGCTACCTTCACACCTAACACTACTTACGAAGCACTGCTGACACAACATGACTTGGCAAGACCAGATGAACCTCATGAGCATCAACACCAAGACGGTACCTGACCAAGTCAAGTTGCGGTTGCATGCTCCTTTATATGTACTCTCACAGTTTGATGTACACTAACACTTTCCATATTCGTTGTTGAACTAGCACCACGGCGCAAGCGGAAACAGACATCAGGGATAATGCTTGATAGATTAACAAAATCTAAAGGAGGAAGAATGGAGAGCCATTTTGAGGCAGGTATAAAAAGGCCACGTGATGCTACAGAGTCAGCTCAGAGGCGGCCGTTGCCGTTATGTGTCATGCATGTATCCTCCCAACGTGGATTCAGTATAGGAATGAGAAAGACAATACCCAGTTTAACACCTTCCTTGACCATTTATCCGTAAGTAATGTTATTCATCGCAATTAGTAATATTGTCTAGCTCTGTCACATACTTTCTAGCTTCCTCCTAATAAGACTCACATTCTTTTTTCAACAGATGAGGTTCAAGTTGGATCTGAAAGATGATGGAACTAAACAAGCATTGATGCGGAGCATCCCACGATCATCCCCATGGACGCATCTACATACCCTACATCAACACTTGGACCTATGACTCGAGCACGTGCAAGAGCTCTCGAAACCGAGGTGATGTCACTCCTCTCACAACTCTCCTTCGATTCACACGAGACATGGCTAGTACCTCAAACGGAGACGCTTTGCATACTCAGGTACCAAGGAGTTAGCCATGGAGAAGCTAGGAAGCAAGGAGAACTGTAAGCGGAAGACATGAGGGAAGACGGAGAGGGAAAACGCCAAGTCCCAGACTGGCCGGACGATCCGGACCCCGGTCCGGACGATCCGGCTAATGTGAGCCGAAGACACCCGAAGCCCTCACCTGAAGCCGGATCATCTGGACGCCGACCCGGATCATCCGGACCCCGCCCGGACATCCGAACCCCCATACGGACATCTTGACCTGCACCACCACCGCCTGCGTCCCTAGCTCATCCGGGCCACCACCCAGATCATCCAGCCGATCCCGAATCATTCGGCTCCCCACCCGGATCATCCAGCCAGTGCTTGCACTCGCGTGTTGGGCTGAGCCCATGTACCCCTTCTCCCCCCTAGCCTATATATAGGACTCCTCCTCCTCACTTCGAGATTTAGCATTGGTTTAGCTCATTTGAGATAGAGCATTGCTCATCTGCACGGATCTACTCCTCGTGAGGGACCGCACCTCTTCGGAGAAGATCCATCCGGATTCAAGGCCTCTATCCGAAGAAGGCAATCAAGACCTCCTCTCGGAGAAGAAAGGCTACCTTTGTATCATCCTTTGTTGACGTTGGATCTCGTGTTACTTTGTGCCTCTATGATCTAGCACTTGTGTGATGAAATTCGTGTCGGTTGAGTGTTTCTCTTGTTTCCCCCTCGTGATTTCCCTCGTGTTCTTCTGCGTGTTCTTCGTGTTCCCCTGTAGGATCCACTCCAAACGTGAAAGATCGGCCCCTAGGGTTCCGCCCTACATCAACTTGGTATCATGAGCTACGTTGATCACGTTTTTGGAGCCCCTACCCCGTGTTTTCTAGCTTGATTTTGGTGTTTTCGTCCTAAATCCGAAAATCCCCACCAAAAATGGGCCCCAATTTTTTTGTGTGATTTATTGGTTTTGATGATGTTTTGTTGATTTTGATCCATGGATTCGTTGTGTAACTCATGGATCTTGCCTTTCCCCACCATCTCACCCTCGAAATCCATCCAAAATCCGTGAAATCTTTGAATTTCTCACCGTTTTGGAGTTCATCCTGAGCAGTTCCTGAGCAAAGTTGACCTGCCCGGAAGATCCGAACCCTGACCCGGATCATCCGGACGCGCCCGGATCATCCGGCTCCCGGCCCGTATCATCCGGCTTTCACTGCCGAAACTGCATTTTCTGCAGTTTTTCACCACCACCACCACCTACACCTCCGCACCCCACCCACCTCAACCACCACCACCTTAACCCGCTAAACCCCACGACATACCCCTCCGTACCACCATTCGACTTTGAGTTCGAGAATTGTAGTTAGGGTTTCCTGTGTCCTATTGTGTTTCGGTTATTTAGGTACGGCGCGACATCAACATCACCACCGCTCATCTTCGTTGACTACTCATCATTGCTACGGACGGTAACTTCATCGACATCTTTGTCTATGCTTTGCCATTGCATTGATAACCACCTTAGCCTTACTTTCGCGTTGCTTACCCATCGAGACTAGCCATCGAGTATTGCCGGCAATGTGACTTGTGCACATTAGTGATCATACTCCATAGCATACATACCATATCATCTCTTGTGTCACAAAGTTGTCATCGCATACACAATTGCTATCTTGGTTCGTGAAGTTTTGCATGAGAAAAGAGCTCAAAAGTGAAAGAGCCAACCAAGCTTTTAAGCAAAAAGAGAAAGATAAGCAAAGAGCTTATAAACAAGAACCATAGCATCATACTACATTAAGATTGTCATATCCGATTATCTTGGATCATATCACCGAAATACCATACATATAGCATACGTGGGATAGAGATCGTTGCATTTTTGCCTAGTAGGTTGTGCACAAGCTCCATATCCGCCTATTGTGCAATCGTGCTAGCATCCCTCGAGTATTGTGCAACAAGAGCATTTTCCTGGTCTCCACATTTTGGCTCATTTTTGGTTTGCATAATCCCATTGTTCTATTTGCGTGTGTGTTTCCATGTTCCACTACTTGCTTGATCTACTTGTTGCATTTGCGAATTTGCGAATATTTTTCAACATCTTTGAGTCAAACTAACAATTGCATCAAATTTTGTGCCACCATCCTAACGAAGCTCCACATAGGCTTTTACTTGTGTAGGTGTGAGAACCAACAAGAATTGGTACCAAGAGTGATATTTCATTGTCCGCATTTGAGTGAACTTGATTCATTGTCAACATCGGTCAAGGTACATTTGGTATAAGTTCTTCTCCTTCTCACACTCACATTTTGCTTGGAGTGATGGATAGGCCAAGTACCTGTACCAACCCACTCTTCATCGAGCAAGACGATGACATGTCATCATTCGTCACCAAGAGCCACCTCTTTGGTGCACAACGAGCGTTGCATCAAGAGCAAAAAGCTATGACCGACCGCATCGAAAACCTCTCCACTGACTTGCGACTCTCCGAGCAACGTACCAAGGACTACTTCAAAAACAAGCTTGACGCGCACAAGCAAGAGAACGATGCAAGGATGGACGAGATCCGCGCCTTGTTGGTGAACCGTCCTCCTTCAACTTCTTCATACTCAACACGAAGCAGCTCAAGTCGACACTCCGACGACTCCTTCTCCGGCTCAAGTACTCCGTCCTCAAACACTCTTCGACGAGTCGCACGTCAAGACCATCATGCATCTCGCAAGCTGCTACACGACAAGCATTCACAAGAGCAAGTCGACGAGCAAGAACTTCGTCAAGCTCAAGAACGACAACGACAACGGCGCCAAGAGGAAGAACGAGCGCGTCTACACCAAGAGGAACAAGATGCCGAGGCTCAATGTCTTCAACAACAACAAAAATGTGAAGAACAAGCTCATGAGGCACAAGGTGCCCTTCAAGAATCAAGTCGAGCCATCGCCAGCCACAATCGCGAGCGGCGCAATAAAGAGGAAGCACTTCGAGAAGAAATCCAACAACACAATGAAGAGCAACACTACGGCAAGCTAAAATTCACCATGCCCAAGTTCAATGGAAGCAATGATCCCGAAGAGTGCCTTTCATGGGCATTGAAGGTCGACAAAATATTTCATTTGCACAACTATGAGGAAGAGAAGAAGATCGCTATGGCATCACTTGAGTTCCAAGACTATGTGCTCATATGGTGGGAACAAGTCCTTGAGCACCGACAAGCAAGAGGTGAACCTCCAATCACCACTTGGGCTCAAATGAAGGACGTCATGCGAGCACATTTTGTGCCCACCTACTACAACCGCGACCTCTTCAAGAAGCTCCAACTCCTCAAGCAAGGAACAAAAAGTGTTGAAGAAAACTACAAGGAAATGGATATAGCCATGATTCGAGCCAATGTCAAGGAAGATCATGAGAAAACAATGGCACGCTTCTTGAATGGCCTCAATCATCCCATCAAGAAGATCGCCGACTTCCAACCCTATTCCAACCTCATTGAGCTCGTGCATCAAGCGACCAAGGCAGAACGTCAAGTGCAAGATGACTTCAAGTACGCCAAGTACTCATCCAAGACCTACGGCTTCTCCAACAACCAAGCTTCAACAACTCCTCCAACCTCTACATCAACCAAGCCTTCTCCAAGCAACGATGACAAGTCAAGTTACAACAAAACTTCGACAAGTTCAAGTCGTCTTCCTCCTACTACAAGCAACTTCAAGCCGTGTGCTTGATCATCTACTCCCACAGATGAGACCGTCAAGATAAGCTCCTTCAAGTGTTTCACTTGCAGCGGCCATGGCCACAAGTCCTATGAATGCACAAGGAAGCGCACCATGATCCTCAATGATGATGGAACCTATGACTCCATGAGTGATGAGGAGATGGAAGCCCTTGAACAAGTGGCCATGCACCAGCGCATGAACGAGGATGAAGATTATCAAGTCTTTTGTGATGAGGATTCGAGCCCCGCTCTCGTTGTCTCCATGGTCTTGACTCTTCAACATCAACAAGAAGAAGACCAACGATGCCACATCTTCCACATGAAGGCCGGCATCAATGGAAGGTCCATTAAGGTCATCATCGATGGAGGTAGTTGCCACAACTTCGCAAGTGAATAACTATGATCCAAGCTTCAATTGGTCAAGATGTAGCACCCGCACCCATACAAAGTCCAATGGCTAAGTGACTCCGGCACTATCCGAGTTGAGCATACGGTCCAAGTCTCCTTCAAAATTGGTGCATATGAGGACACTTTGGAGCGTGATGTCGTCCCAATGTCCGTTTGCCACCTCCTTCTTGGTCGACCATGGCAATTCGATCGTGGTGTCATCCACAATGGGCGTACCACTCACTATAGCTTCAAGATGAAAGGGAAGGAGTATGTGCTATGACCTATATCTCCTAGTCAAGTGATAGCCGACAAGCAAGCCACCCATCGTGGAGAGAAGAGTGAGAAAGTGATCCACCAAAAAATGAGTGAGAGCCACAAGCCAAACTTGAGTGCCTCTTCGCCTAGAGAGAAAAACCTAGTCCAGTTTGCCACAAAAAGTGAGATGAGAGAAGTGTGTGAGATCCCATCGAGTGTTATGCACTTTGTCCATGTGTGCAAGGATGGGTAACCAAAAACTAACACCTCTCATGAGCTTCCTTTAGTATTTCGATCTCTTTTGCAGGAATTCCAAGATGTTTTCCCCGATGAGATACCTCCGGGTCTACCTCCTCTACGAGGCATTGAGCATCGATTCGGCCTCATCCCCGAAGCGACCCTTCGAAACAAAGCTCCATACCGCGTCAACCCCGAAGAAACTAAGGAGATCCAACGGCAAGTACAACAACTAATAGACAACGGTCATGTAGGTGAAAGCCTAAGCCCTTGTGCCGTTCCGGTTATACTTGTCCCTAAGAAAGATGGAAGTTTTTGCATGTGTTCTGATTGTAGACCTATAAATGCTATTACCGTTCGCTATAGGCATCCCATTCCTCGCCTAGATGATATGCTTGATGAACCTAGCAGTGCCGCCTTTTTCTCAAAAATTGATCTTAAAAGTGGCTATTATCAAATCCGCATACAAGAAGGTGATGAATGGAAAACCACTTTCAAAACCAAATTTGGCTTGTACGAGCGGTTGGTCATGCCTATGGGTTTGTCAGAAGCTCCCGGTACTTTCATGCGTCTTATGCATTTTGTGCTTCAACCTTATATTGGAGTCTTTGTTGTGGTTTACTTTGATGACATTCTTGTTTTTAGCAAATCCATGAAAGAGCATCTTAATCATGTTAGGGCTGTTTTGCAAACCCTTCGTAAGGAACCTCTTTATGCCAACTTGAAAAAATGCACGTTTGGTGTTGACAAACTTGTTTTCTTGGGTTTTGTTGTCTCTTCCAAGGGTGTCCATGTTGATGAATCTAAAATTGAAGCAATTAAAACTTGGCCCCAACCCACCAATTTGCAACAAGTGTGTAGCTTTCTTGGCCTTGCGGTTTTTTATCATCGCTTCGTGAAAGACTTTAGCACTATTGCCGCTCCTTTGCATGATTTGAGTAAGAAGAATGATTCTTTTGTTTGGGGATCTTTGCAATCCACCGCCTTTGATGAGCTCAAGTCTTTGCTTACTCATGCTCCGATTCTTGCTTTTCCCAACTTTGAGAAAACTTTTTAGGTTCATTGTGATGTAAGTGGTACCGGAATTCGTGAAGTTTTGATGCAAGAAAAACGAGTCGTTGCATATTTTAGTGAAAAACTCTCCAATGCTCAACTTAACTATCCCATATATGACAAAGAATTGTATGCTTTAGTGCGTGTGTTACATGTTTGGGAACATTATCTTAGACCTCATGAGTTTGTCATCCATACCGATCATGAAACGCTTAAGTACTTAAAAGGTCAAACTAAGTTGAACAAGGGTCATGCCAAATGGAATAAATTTATTGAATCTTTCCCCTATGTGATCAAGTACATTAAGGGTAAGGTAAATGTAGTTGCGGATGCACTTTCACGCATATGCACGCTTGTCACTAAACTTGAGTTGAATGTTATTGGCTTTGAGCACATAAAAGACTTTTATGCTAATGATCCATCTTTTTCTACTCCTCATGCTAAATGTTTAACGCATACATCTTGGGAACGATATTACATCAAGGATGGCTATCTTATGAGAGCTAACAAACTATGCATTCCCGAGTCTTCTCTTCGTTTACTCCTTTTGCAAGAGGCTCATGGAGGCGGACTCATGGGACATTTTGGACGCGACAAGACATTCTCCATGCTCTCCAAGAACTACTTTTGGCCCAAGATGTTCCATGATGTCTCACGCTTCACCAACCGATGCTCTACATGTCGCAAAGCTAAGTCTAAAGCTCAATCCCATGGTCTTTACATGCCTCTTCCTATTCCTGATAAACCTTGGGAAGACATTAGCATGGATTTTGTACTTGGTTTGCCTAGAACTCAAAATGGAAAGGATTCCGTGTTTGTTGTTGTGGACCGATTTTCTAAAATGGCACATTTCATTCCTTGCAACAAGATAGACGATGCTTGACACGTTGCAAATATCTTTTGTAGGGAAATCTTGCGCCTCCATGGAGTACCAAAGACAATCGCCTCCAACCGTGACGTCAAGTTCTTGAGTTACTTTTGGAAGACGATATGCGCCAAGCTCGGAATCAAGCTCTTGTTCTCATCCGCATACCATCCTCAAACCGACGGTCAAACGGAGGTGACAAACCGGACGCTCTCCACTCTACTTCGCGTGTTGATCAATAAGAACATCAAGGAGTGGGAGGCATGTCTACCCATCACCGAGTATGCCTACAACCGTGCAAGACATTCGACTACCGGCAAGTCCCCCTTCGAGGTCGTCTAAGGCTTCAACCCGTTGTCCCCATTGGACATTCTACCTCTTCCTCTACAAGAGCGCACCAACATGGATGTGAGTGCACGGGCAAGCTACATCAAGAAGATGCATGAGGATACAAGGAACACCATCGAGCGCCAAGTTCAACGACTAGCGACCAAGCTCAACATCAACAAGCAACCCATGATCTTCAACATTGGTGATCTCGTGTGGCTACACCTTCGCAAGGACCGCTTCCCCAATGAACGCAAGTCCAAACTTCTCCCTCGGGCCGATGGACCCTTCAAGGTGCTAGCATGCTACAACAACAACGCTTACAAGATAGACCTACCAAGCGACAAGTACAATGTGAGCGACATCTTCAACGTCAAAGACCTCTCGCCTTACCATGGTGATGAAGATTTCAATCCGAGGTCGGATCTTTCCCAAGGGGGGAGGGGGAGATGATGCGGAGCATCCCACGATCATCCCCATGGACGCATGTACATCCCCTACATCACCACTTGGACCTATGAATCGAGCACGTGCAAGAGCTCTCGAAACCGAGGTGACATCACTCCTCTCACAACTCTCCTTCGATTCACACGAGACATGGCTACTACCTCAAATGGAGATGCTTTGCATACTCAGGTACCAAGGAGTTAGCCATAGAGAAGTTAGGAATCAAGGAGAACTGGAAGCAGAAGACATGCATGAAGACGGAGAGGAAAAGCGCCAAGTCCCAGACTGGCCGGACGATCCAGACGAGGGCCAGACGATCCGGATAGAGCCCGGACGATCCGGACCCCGGTCCGGACGATCCGGCTAATGCGCGCCGAGGACACCCGCAGCCCTCACCTGAAGCCGGAGCATCCGGACGCCGACCCAGATCATCCAGAACCCACCCGGTGATCCGGACCCCCAGCCGGACATCCGGACCTACACCGCCACCGCCTGCGTCCCCAGCTCATCCGGGCCACCACCCGGATCTTCCGGCCAGCGCCTGCATGCGCGTGTTGGGTTGAGCACATGTACCCCTTCGCCCCCTAGCCTATATATAGGACTCCTCCTCCTCACTTCAATATTTAGAATTGGTTTAGCTCATTTGAGATAGAGCATTGCTCATCCGCACGGATCTACTCCTCGTGAGGCACCGCACCTCTTCGGAGAAGATCCATCAGGATTCAAGGCCTCCATCCGGAGAAGACAATCAAGACCTCCTCTGGGAGAAGAACGGCTACCTTTGTATCGTACTTTGTTGACTTTGGATCTCGTGTTACTTTGTGTGTCAGGACCCCGACTCAATGCCACATCGATCTAGCATGTAACACCTCATATCACTTTGCGGCCTCACGCACGGTATTCCCACGGGTGTCGCCTTACCTTTGCCCGGGACCGTTTGCGCCTTTTGGCACACGTATATGACAGTGTCGCTAGCATCCATATGATAGGGAGCCCGGGCTGACATGGCTAGTCGTAAATCCAAAGTGGCACAGACTTACAGGGACAGGCATCCATGACCCAGCATCGAACGTGTCGGTCATGAGCGAGTGAATCCAGGCTGTAGCACTGGGCTAGCAGGACTCCGGTGAACCGGGCTGTAGCGGGCTAACAGGACTCCGGTATTCATCGCGTGACATTTCCCCGAAGGGACAGACACAGGAACGAAGAAGGACACATGCCGGCCAGCCTAAGTGTTCCGGAGCAGTAGCAAGCTACCAAGGCTCAATGGAAACACTAGGAGACATTTCCCGGTAAGAGAGGCTACTAAAGATAAACAACTAGATGGTCAGATCCCACACATACCAAGCATTTCAATAACATACACACAATATGCTCGATATGTGCAAATACAACATGGCATCACAACATGACTCTACGACTCAAGTATTTATTCAATAGGCTCCGAGGAGCGAGATATTACAAACATGGGTCTCATGACCCAACACTCAGAGCATACAAGTCAAAGCACAAGCGGAAGCTATCATGTCTGGGTACAGACATCTATAAATGAAAAAGGCTGAGAAGCCTGACTATCTACCAGATCCTGCCGAGGGCACAAGATCGTAGCTGAGGTAACAAGCTAAACGTCGAAGTCCACGCGGAACTACTAGTGAGACCGAAGTCTCTCTGCAAAAACATAAAATAGGCAAACGTGAGTACAAATGTACCCAGCAAGACTTACATCAGAACTAACTACATATGCATCATTATCAACAAAGGGGATGGTGGGGTTTAACTGCAGCAAGCCAGCTTTGACTCGGTGGCTATCCTAAACTACGACTGCAAGTAACTCTTTTGAGGTGGCGCACACGAGTCCACATATTCACCATATCAATACACCACTATGGATCCGCTCCCGTCTCCCTACGAGAACGCCATCCATAGCACTCACGCTTATCTTGCGTATTTTAGGGTATCCACTTTCACTTGTCTATGAACTGATATAAGCAACCCAGAAGTCCTTTACCGCGGACACGGCTATTCGAATAGATGATGTTAACCCTGCAGGGGTGTACTTCTTCACACACGCTCTCACCACTTACCGCCGTTTACACGACATGTACTCGGCAACCTTCAAGCGGAAGCCCAACGTGGGTGTCGGCCACGGCCTACCTAAACACTCGAGTCTCTAGTCCAGGTTTATCGCCTATTCGGGTTCCATCCATGAGGAGATCCGGCCGGAGTTTCGCTCACAGCCCCAAACGATGTGAACAGGGTTCCGTGACACCAAACGGGCGCCCGGTTTACCCGGCCACGTGCCTACCGCATCACAGCCCACCCCTACGGTCAGCGCTGCGCACGGCCTCCAGCATACTACAAACACCAGAAACTACTTGCAACTCCTGGACAGAGGACAAGGGTGATCAAGAAGCCGAGAGGGTCCATTGGTTTCGGGCCCAATGCGTGGTAGTAGCTGAATCATGGATCACAAACACAGAACTCAGTTCCTGAGGACGGCTGCAATGAGACAACCCACCATGTACTCCTACATGGCCTCTCACCGCTACCTTTACCAAATCGTGTTCACACACTTAGCTCACACACAGTAGGACATGTTCACACACCTCTGATTCATCCCCGATGAATCAGACCTGACTCAACTCTAAGCAGTAGCAGGCATGACAAACAAGCATGAATGAGTAGGCACAACAGGGCTCAAACAACTCCTACTCATGCTAGTGGGTTTCATCTATTTACTGTGGCAATGACAGGTCATGCAAAGGATAAAGGGGTTCAGCTACCGCAGCAAGTAACAGATGAATCGTTGTTGTCCTAATGCAGTAAAAGAGAGCAGGAGCGAGAGAGTGGGATTGTATCGGAATGAACAAGGGGGTTTTGCTTGCCTGGCACTTCTGAAGATAACATTGAGTCTTCATCAGTGTCAACGATCACATCATCGGTATCACGTCTATCGAGAGGGGACAAATACCGGCAACACAGAAGGGAACACAATCAATGCAATGCACAATATGATGCATGATCATGACATGGCAAAATGAATGTGTTTTGAGCCAATGCAACTAGCAACAGATTAAATGAAGTTGGTTTGAATACAAGATTCAAATTCAAACTCCATATGTGATTATTTAAATGCCCTTTATTTGTTTTGTCCAAAACAGAGGACAAACATTGTTCAAACATGCATGAAAATGGTACAGATGGATTCCTTGAATTTTTCTGATAATTTTTCATATATAAATTGTTTCATTTGGAGTTACGGTTAATTTTCCATGATTTATTGAAGTTTTAGCTATTTCTGGAATTTCCTGATTATTTATAAAATAAACTAAATTCCAGAAAAGGAATATTGCGTCAGCCTGACGTCAGTGTGCCGTCAGCAGGTCAACAGGGACTGGTCCGGGTCAAACCTGACGTGTGGGGGCCACACGTCAGTGTCACAGGGCTGCTTAGCTCACTGACAGGTGGGACCAAGTCAACGGCCACGTCAGCGTAGTCAACACTGACGCGTGGGCCCACCGGGGTTAGTTAAAACTAAACAGGAGCTAAACTAAGTTAATTAGGCAGTGGGGGCCGTATGTCAGTGAGAGAAAGGGCTAGTTAGCGGAGTCATTAGCGACTAATGACAGTGCCACGTCGACTTCGCCGGAGTTCGGCCGGCGACAACCAAACCAACAGCGGAGGCTCGCCGGAGTTGAGCTACAGGCAATGGATGGACGCGCGAAGGCCACCAGGAGGTAGCCCGTGCTCTTCCGCATCCAACGGAGCAGGAAGGAGCGGACGGGGTGCGCTCTACTCGCCGGAGTCGAGCTCGCGGCGGCGGCCGGAGCTCGGGCAACAGCGGAGATGGCGCTATAGAACATGGCAGGGAGCACCCGTGGGTGTTTCGGGTTCGCAGGAGCGCGGTGAGCACGCTGGTGATGCTCGGGCGAGCGGCCGAGCTCACGAGCGCGGAGCTCGTTGACCATGGCGGCGGCGAGCCTCGGCGGAGGTGGGGGAGCTAGCTAGGGGAGGGGAACGACGGGGACTCCAGGGGGGAAATGGAGAGTGGCTCACCGCGGAGCTGCAGGGATGGTTAGTGGGCTCGGGGGCGCGCCGGAGTGGCCGAATCGACGGAGAAGGGCGCCGGGGCCGAAGCTTGAAGACGATGATGATGGCGGCTGCTCGGGGCCCTTCTGGTCGCGTGAGACGACGAGGAGGACGAGGGCGGAACAGCGGAGCTCGGGAGCGCGTCGGAGAGGAGAGGGGGTGGCGGTGGTCGCGGCAACGGCGAACGGCGGCGATGGGCGTGTTCGGTGGCGAGAGAGAGGGGTCCAGGGGAGAGGATGAGGGCGAGGGAGAGCGAGAGGGGCCCGGGGGGGTGCGTGGCGATGCCAGGAAAGTCCAGGGCGAAGCGGCAAGCAGGAGGTGGCCGTCGGTGGCCGTGCGCGTGCTGGCGCGCCGTGGGCACACGCCCTCCTGCCCACTGGCAGGAGGTTGAAGACAGTAGGAGTGAGGAGGAGGTGGGCTGGGCCTAGCTGGGCCGGTCCTGTTGGGCCACCAGGTAAGCGCCAGGTAAGATGCTCTGTTTTATATTTCTGTTCTGTTTTATTTTTATTTAATCTTTTGCCACTGTTTTGAATTTAAATAATTTAAACAATGCCAAAAGCTTCTCTGAATATTTTTTATGTTGCTAGATGGACTTTTCCAAAAGCTCATAAAATATTTCAGGGGTATTTGAAATTATATTCTAGTTATATGAATATAATTCAAATTCAAATAGCTATTGCTTTAAATTCAAAGTCCCCAAAATAACTCCTTAAAAAATGTTCAATATTTTGGTCTGGTGCAAAAACCTTTGCCAAATATAACCAACATTATTTAAGGCCATTTTGGAAACACTGAATGCAATTTCCAGGGTTCTTTTGCCCTGCTTTTAATTAAAGTTTTGAGGCTTCCAAAAATTCCTCAGTTCAAGTTTCGAAAATATAGACATGATGCACACATGAGGTCTAGCTTAGTGCACTACCAGAAGCTAGGGATGTGACAACTCACCCCCACTAAACAAGAATCTCGTCTCGAGATTCAAGCGTAGGGTAAGGTGAAGGGTAAATGCAACTAGTATAATCTTCACGATCCAGGGTGCACTTCAGTTGAACGTTGATTCATTCACCATCTTTGACTCGAGGTCTTGCTCTGAGAAATCCTGTCACATGACATGGAGGGAAGAAGGAGACTCTAGAAGGGTCGATCTTCTCGAAGATCGAACAACTCAGGATTAACTCACGGAATGAGACATAGCAACCTCTCTCGAGCTGAGAGACGAAGCACACATCCATAGGAATGGGGTGAAGCAGATGACAAAGGTTCACTAGGTAGACAACAATTCCAGACTTAAGAATGTGGTGATCGGTTGTCAACGTAGCGAGGAGTTGAATTGCCATGATACCATAACGATGCACCTTAGGGAAGGTGACTCGTAGATATATCCCCTTAAGTGGCAAAAAGAATTACCTTTGATTCAGAGATCATTGAAACTCTTTAAACCAGCCTAAGGCAATTCTCGAGCGATCGTTTGGAGGGGGTCGGTAGAATGGCATACTCGGACTTGGATGATGTGGATTACCTTGTTGAAGACAACGTAATGGATGAATTTGCTTACCACCGGAAATGGAAGAGACCCATGGTAGAATGGCACATTGGCGGTGCAAGCTGGGAACAAAATGCAAATGCTGGGAATGATTCTGGTAACTGGGGAAGAACCCAACAATAGAGAGTGAATTCACTGTTTGAAAGGATCATAGCATTGCCGAGGAAACTGAGAGCAAACCCAGTTAGTGCCGATGATAACACCTAGCGCTTGTGCGTGCTCTCAAGAACTTGAGCATTTCCATATTCATCAAGGTTTTACCAACATCCGTGTCAAGGATCCTGGCAACACAACATACCACCATGATGAACAACGATGGACGAGGCAGATGCATAGGAAGATAACATCAACTCAGATTTCACCCTAGCGAGGCCAAGGAAACAAAATCTGGATGATCGACCGAGAGACATTTAGCACTCCGCTTCTAATGTTCTCCTTGACGTGCTAGTGTAACCCATTCATAGATATGGTTTGATAACTAGAACATCAAGTAAAGGTCGGACTTCGGGAGCAATAGAATCCATAAGGAACAGTTACGGAGGTAAATCCTACGAAATCCTTATGGGGAGGTGGCCAACTTCCTCAAACAAGATACTACAATGATAGGTCTTCCGGCTGGGTGTGTTGGCCACGACATCCACTTTACCGGTTATCGAGGGACCAATATTATAGTTCTTGGGAAATGTTCCAACCATCATATCTGCCTGAGATTCAGATCTGGTTGGTGTCAGGATATTCCAGACTCATCGAGTCTAGGAAGAAAATGAAAGTTTGCAACACAAATCGACGAGATGACGTTGCGAGATTCTTGGGAAATGAACTACGATAGCAAGCTCCAAAACATGAGCTGGTTCTGCTACAACATGTGTGAACACGCTGCCTCAGACAAACATGATCACATGGTAGTCTTACAATAAAACACTACCGAGTTCTGGTTGGGAACCATCAGCGAGGATATCGAAGTTCTTTCATAAGTCCGGATTAGCTCTTATGAAGATACTCCTTCTCCTTGAACAAATCAGTCAGTGGCTTGGTGTGCTAGGATATACATATGGAATGAAGATGATCAGTCTAACAGACCATAGAATTCTTCGCACGTGCATGACCGACTTGGGATGATTCCAAAGGAGCAAAAACAAACTTTCTCGAATTCACGACGGCAGCTTACATCAAAATGCACGTGAATCAAAGGAAGTCACTCCTTTCATCAAACAAGTACTTCATGAGCTAGCATGAAGAAAATGCTTTCAAAAGTTTCCAACACTAACTTAATGTTCAACAACATCATGGAGGAGATAAGGATGTTGTCAATGGACTCAACAACAACTCATCGGAATTTCCATATCACTGGACTTCCACCATCGTGTGAACACGGTGATAGCATTGGTCAGACCCAAAAGATATAATGGTGTATGCTCGAGGGATCAACCACGAGGAAGACAACATTACGAGCATCGTTGGTTCTGACTTGATTTGACGATAGCCCACACTCAAATCAAAGGATTGATAAGACGATAGGTCCAGCAACTGATTACAGGGACCAATCGATGAAGATATCATCTTTCTTCAACACACACTACACAAGAATATCCCTTTGGAACGAACTAAGTCAGGCAAGCTTTTATCTTCCAACCCTCCAAGTTGTCGTTTAGCTTAACCAACTAGCTCAGGGATATCTAACACCGATTCTTGGAGAGAAGGTGGTTCACAAGAAACCAACTTGATCACAAGCTCAACATAGCGGTCAGGTGACAACCTGGTAATACTTCCGAGAAGATCTTCGGAAATCACGAACCACCGATATGTTACTAAGCTCGAGAACAATCTTGCTTTTTAGGGCAAGATGATATGATCAAATGAGCAAGGACTTGACAAAATCCTAACTCATCAATCAAAGAGTGCACCAGGAAATAAGGACTAGGTAGCACGATCAATCTTAGAATGGTGATTCAATAACCAACATACTAAGAATAAGATTATTGTCCATTAACTACCAAGCAATGGGGTTGCTAGGAGTATTGAGTTCACACATCATGATTCACTTGTCGGCACTCTGGCTGCAACAACACGGAACCGAGGAATGAAAAAGGATGGCGAGAAGTATCACTATGTCAAGAATTCACAAAAGGTGGTGCAATTCTCATGAAATTCCTGTCATAAAGAAGGTAATACTTCAGGGTAGAGCAGACCAGAAGCTGGATTGTAACTTGATCTGCGGAACACAACTACTTTGACCCAATCCTAAATATGGATGAGGTACTGGAGTTTGTTTCTCCTATTCATTCTGAAATAGAATGGCTTGGCGGACCACAAGGGTAATAGGCATCGACGAACGAATGCACGCATACTCTTGACTATCAATTGATAGACGAGGGTCAGAAGACAACTAAAGAGGGACAACTCAAAGGAACATACGATTTTCTGAGTTGTGGATGCATGGTTTAGCATGTCGAACGAATTCCACATATTTCTTCCGGATAACCCATGCAGAAAGGTAGAACTGGCAGAGTCACAATGTAGAATCGAGAACCCATCGAGAGCACTCTGATTGTGATCTTTCGATCAGCGAGGAACATCTGCCATAAGCGGTTCATAGTATTTGGAAGAAAGGAATACCACGAACATCGAGGACTAATGCAAAGGTTACTAATAACCTAAAGGAACGAGCAAAACTATCAACATGAAGCAAGTAGGGTGAATCTCGGGTTCAAAACCCAGGGATAGAATACCTACTACTAAATGGCATCACGGGATGCTTTCGATAATGACGGCCAGAGTCATCACACTGGAACATAAATCATGGCTAGACTACTAGATGATCCCCTGAGACACCTAGGGTCATAATAGTAACTCCAACATAATGTCAAGGCAATAGAATACCTCAACTCAACAATTAGTGTGATTGAGCTGGCATAAAGGAACATCGAAACCAGAGGGAAAGGATTTTGCAAATGCATCAGACTATTTAGAAACCTGGAATGACTCGGACAGCATAACGGCTGTAAATGCTCAGAAAAGATTTGAGACATTCACAAAAATGGTGGCATAACCACTCAGAAGCACAATATCAAGGTCTCGAGATCAATAATTAACATACAGAAGTACTAGGAACTGAAACGAGGCTTAAGTCCAACAATCTATAAGTCTACGGATTAGTAACACGTGATCCTGATAGAAAGAAAAGATAGCCTAGTTCTTAATCCCCGCAGGAAAGATAAGATGACTCAGATCAGAAGGCATAAGGTATAAGGAGTAAAAAGAGCCTTACGTTCCATCCCACAATCAATTCCCTTATATAACTAAAGAATTTCTAGACTCAACTTCGACCAGTTTGGCTTGGTAATCCTACAGGCAGTCAAGCTCTGATACCAACGCTGTCAGGACCCCGACTCAATGCCACATCGATCTAGCATGTAACACCTCATATCACTTTGCGGCCTCACGCACGGTATTCCCACGGGTGTCGCCTTACCTTTGCCCGGGACCGTTTGCGCCTTTTGGCACACGTATATGACAGTGTCGCTAGCATCCATATGATAAGGAGCCCGGGCTGACATGGCTAGTCGTAAACCCAAAGTGGCACAGACTTACAGGGACAGGCATCCATGACCCAGCATCGAACGTGTCGGTCATCAGCGAGTGAATCCAGGCTGTAGCACTGGGCTAGCAGGACTCCGGTGAACCGGGCTGTAGCGGGCTAACAGGACTCCGGTATTCATCGCGTGACATTTCCCCGAAGGGACAGACACAGGAACGAAGAAGGACACATGCCGGCCAGCCTAAGTGTTCCGGAGCAGTAGCAAGCTACCAAGGCTCAATGGAAACACTAGGAGACATTTCCCGGTAAGAGAGGCTACTAAAGATAAACAACTAGATGGTCAGATCCCACACATACCAAGCATTTCAATAACATACACACAATATGCTCGATATGTGCAAATACAACATGGCATCACAACATGACTCTACGACTCAAGTATTTATTCAATAGGCTCCGAGGAGCGAGATATTACAAACATGGGTCTCATGACCCAACATCAGAGCATACAAGTCAAAGCACAAGCGGAAGCTATCATGTCTGGGTACAGACATCTATAAATGAAAAAGGCTGAGAAGCCTGACTATCTACCAGATCCTGCCGAGGGCACAAGATCGTAGCTGAGGTAACAAGCTAAACGTCGAAGTCCACGCGGAACTACTAGTGAGACCGAAGTCTCTCTGCAAAAACATAAAATAGGCAAACGTGAGTACAAATGTACCCAGCAAGACTTACATCAGAACTAACTACATATGCATCATTATCAACAAAGGGGATGGTGGGGTTTAACTGCAGCAAGCCAGCTTTGACTCGGTGGCTATCCTAAACTACGACTGCAAGTAACTCTTTTGAGGTGGCGCACACGAGTCCACATATTCACCATATCAATACACCACTATGGATCCGCTCCCGTCTCCCTACGAGAACGCCATCCATAGCACTCACGCTTATCTTGCGTATTTTAGGGTATCCACTTTCACTTGTCTATGAACTGATATAAGCAACCCAGAAGTCCTTTACCGCGGACACGGCTATTCGAATAGATGATGTTAACCCTGCAGGGGTGTACTTCTTCACACACGCTCTCACCACTTACCGCCGTTTACACGACATGTACTCGGCAACCTTCAAGCGGAAGCCCAACGTGGGTGTCGGCCACGGCCTACCTAAACACTCAAGTCTCTAGTCCAGGTTTATCGCCTATTCGGGTTCCATCCATGAGGAGATCCGGCCGGAGTTTCGCTCACAGCCCCAAACGATGTGAACAGGGTTCCGTGACACCAAACGGGCGCCCGGTTTACCCGGCCACGTGCCTACCGCATCACAGCCCACCCCTACGGTCAGCGCTGCGCACGGCCTCCAGCATACTACAAACACCAGAAACTACTTGCAACTCCTGGACAGAGGACAAGGGTGATCAAGAAGCCGAGAGGGTCCATTGGTTTCGGGCCCAATGCGTGGTAGTAGCTGAATCATGGATCACAAACACAGAACTCAGTTCCTGAGGACGGCTGCAATGAGACAACCCACCATGTACTCCTACATGGCCTCTCACCGCTACCTTTACCAAATCGTGTTCACACACTTAGCTCACACACAGTAGGACATGTTCACACACCTCTGATTCATCCCCGATGAATCAGACCTGACTCAACTCTAAGCAGTAGCAGGCATGACAAACAAGCATGAATGAGTAGGCACAACAGGGCTCAAACAACTCCTACTCATGCTAGTGGGTTTCATCTATTTACTGTGGCAATGACAGGTCATGCAAAGGATAAAGGGGTTCAGCTACCGCAGCAAGGTAACAGATAAATCGTTGTTGTCCTCATGCAGTAAAAGAGAGCAGGAGCGAGAGAGTGGGATTGTATCGGAATGAACAAGGGGGTTTTGCTTGCCTGGCACTTCTGAAGATAACATTGAGTCTTCATCAGTGTCAACAATCACATCATCGGTATCACGTCTATCGAGAGGGGACAAATACCGGCAACACAGAAGGGAACACAATCAATGCAATGCACAATATGATGCATGATCATGACATGGCAAAATGAATGTGTTTTGAGCTAATGCAACTAGCAACAGATTAAATGAAGTTGGTTTGAATACAAGATTCAAATTCAAACTCCATATGTGATTATTTAAATGCCCTTTATTTGTTTTGTCCAAAACAGAGGACAAATATTGTTCAAACATGCATGAAAATGGTACAGATGGATTCCTTGAATTTTTCTGATAATTTTTCATATATAAATTATTTAATTTGGAGTTACGGTTAATTTTCTATGATTTATTGAAGTTTAGGCTATTTCTGGAATTTCCTGATTATTTATAAAATAAACTAAATTCCAGAAAAGGAATATTGCGTCAGCCTGACGTCAGTGTGACGTCAGCAGGTCAACAGGGACTGGTCCGGGTCAAACCTGACGTGTGGGGGCCACACGTCAGTGTCACAGGGCTGCTTAGCTCACTGACAGGTGGGACCAAGTCAACGGCCACGTCAGCGTAGTCAACACTGACGCGTGGGCCCACCGGGGTTAGTTAAAACTAAACAGGAGCTAAACTAAGTTAATTAGGCAGTGGGGGCCGTATGTCAGTGAGAGAGAGGGCTAGTTAGCGGAGTCATTAGCGACTAATGACAGTGCCACGTCGACTTCGCCGGAGTTCGGCCGGCGACAACCAAACCAACGGCGGAGGCTCGCCGGAGTTGAGCTACAGGCAATGGATGGACGCGCGAAGGCCACCAGGAGGTAGCCCGTGCTCTTCCGCATCCAACGGAGCAGGAAGGAGCGGACGGGGTGCGCTCTACTCGCCGGAGTCGAGCTCGCGGCGGCGGCCGGAGCTCGGGCAACAGCGGAGATGGCGCTATAGAACATGGCAGGGAGCACCCGTGGGTGTTTCGGGTTCGCAGGAGCGCGGTGAGCACGCTGGTGATGCTCGGGCGAGCGGCCGAGCTCACGAGCGCGGAGCTCGTTGACCATGGCGGCGGCGAGCCTCGGCGGAGGTGGGGGAGCTAGCTAGGGGAGGGGAACGACGGGGACTCCAGGGGGGAAATGGAGAGTGGCTCACCGCGGAGCTGCAGGGATGGTTAGTGGGCTCGGGGGCGCGCCGGAGTGGCCGAATCGACGGAGAAGGGCGCCGGGGCCGAAGCTTGAAGACGATGATGATGGCGGCTGCTCGGGGCCCTTCTGGTCGCGTGAGACGACGAGGAGGACGAGGGCGGAACAGCGGAGCTCGGGAGCGCGTCGGAGAGGAGAGGGGGTGGCGGTGGTCGCGGCAACGGCGAACGGCGGCGATGGGCGTGTTCGGTGGCGAGAGAGAGGGGTCCAGGGGAGAGGATGAGGGCGAGGGAGAGCGAGAGGGGCCCGGGGGGGGGTGCGTGGCGATGCCAGGAAAGTCCAGGGCGAAGCGGCAAGCAGGAGGTGGCCGTCGGTGGCCGTGCGCGTGCTGGCGCGCCGTGGGCACACGCCCTCCTGCCCACTGGCAGGAGGTTGAAGACAGTAGGAGTGGGCAGGAGGTGGGCTGGGCCTAGCTGGGCCGGTCCTGTTGGGCCACCAGGTAAGCGCCAGGTAAGATGCTCTGTTTTATATTTCTGTTCTGTTTTATTTTATTTAATCTTTTGCCACTGTTTTGAATTTAAAATAATTCAAACAATGCCAAAAACTTCTCTGAATATTTTATGTTGCTAGATGGACTTTTCCAAAAGCTCATAAAATATTTCAGGGGTATTTGAAATTATATTCTAGTTATATGAATATAATTCAAATTCAAATAGCTATTGCTTTAAATTCAAAGTCCCCAAAATAACTCCTTAAAAATGTTCAATATTTTGGTCTGGTGCAAAAACCTTTGCCAAATATAACCAACATTATTTAAGGCCATTTTGGAAACACTGAATGCAATTTCCAGGGTTCTTTTGCCCTGCTTTTAATTAAAGTTTTGAGGCTTCCAAAAATTCCTCAGTTCAAGTTTCGAAAATATAGACATGATGCACACATGAGGTCTAGCTTAGTGCACTACCAGAAGCTAGGGATGTGACATTGTGCCTCGATGATCTAGCACTTGTGTGATCAAATTCGTGTCGGTTGAGTGTTTCCCTCGTTTCCCCCTCGTGATTTCCATCGTGTTCTTCCACGCGTTCTTCGTGTTCCCCCATAGGATCCACTCCAAACGTGAAAGATTGTCCCCTAGGGTTCCGCCATACATCAAGCATGCACTCATGTTTTTCAGTCTACTCTGCGACAGTATCGGTACCACCTTAGAAATCTCACTTTGAAGGCAAGGCTAACAATGAAATCGCCCAAACATCTCAAGTGGAATATATTACAGATGAAGACTGGACAGCCCTCGTTAAACACTGGTCTGATCCAAAGTATCAGGTAGGCTATATATATTTGATCAGACCACATATTGAACTTGTATTTATGTATGTGCCTTACAAGTGTATCTTCTTCTAGGCTAACTGTTTGAAGAACAAAACCAACCATTCTGAAGTGAAATTCCAACAGGCAACAGGATCTCGTAGCTATATTGCACACTGCGAGCCTCTTGTAAATAGCTGCTACTTCCTTCTTTTTTTTGTGCCATATTATCGTATCTATATTGACCTGTTCCAAATACAGAGGAAAGCCCGTGCGGACCAAAAAGAACCTGAACCGAATGAAGTGCAAATCTTCAAGGATTGCCACACCAGCAAGATGAAGGGCATGAGCACACCAGTTCAAGCCGCGGTTGTAAGTCCTTACTCCTCCTGCCTTTGAACTGATTGGTACTATGATGTGTTGATTTAACTACTTGGTTTGCAGCCAATGTCAGTTACTCTGTTCACTTTTATACATAGTTGTCTTAACATATCATTTTACCTTACATGGTTTAAAACAGATGAAGGACATTCTTTTGGTCTTGATCTGTAATCTAGTTGTTATGTTCACGTGCGCACACAATGATAAAATAGCATGTTTGTTTTATATCTGTTTGCCCATGATATGAATGATGTCATACTATGTTCATCCTACTTTAAACCATGTCTCTTTATCCTTAGATGTCAATGAATGTGAGGAATTAGACAATACAGTAGGCATGCTACATGGACATATGTTTCGAAAGTTATTTTATTATGTAGTTGGCACTACAATACATGCTAATGTATTACAGTAGTTCACCAAAATAAGTTATGTATAAATGTTTAACCTACTTTGTTTGTTTTTGTCTCATTAGTAACTTATCTGGTACACTAATCTACAAGTTCAAACTTTCAGGAAGCTATGGAACAAATGATTGAACAACCACAACCATGTGAACTTGACGAGGCTACCACAGGCACAATGTCACCTCTTGCTGCAGTGCGTCGGTATCTCTCCACTAACAGTGCAAAAAGCACCTTCCTGCGTAATTCTGGGTTAGTTGTCAAGGTAACCTCATCCAAATCGCCTACTGAACAAAATCTTCCTGCTAGACAGAGGGATATATCTATGCTCCAGACACAAGTCCAATCCCTAATGGACGTCATTTCAAAAACAAGAATAGTGGTTGACAAATGTCGTCAAGATATGAATGGTTTTGAAACCAGACTATCAGACATTCGCTTCGTTGTTCAAGAGCAATGGCAGAAAAAAGTTGAAGATCGTGCTGCTCCATCAGATTCTACAGCCTGAAACATTAGCACTCAGGTCAAATGATATGTGCTTCTATACATATGATGGTGCTTTTATCTGGAAGGACTGTAAACTTTATGCCAACAGGCCTTTTGTTGTATGGTTGGAATTTATTTTGTTGTGATACAGCATTTATGATGCTGCCATAGGCTGCAGTAGTTACGACGCTATTTTTGTATAGTGTAGGTTTATCTTAGTAATGTATTCGGCCGAAAGCTTCGTAGGAGCCCAACATGCAAACATTCGTTGGGCCCATTCCAATTGGGCTAAAAACGATTACGGGCCGAAATTGGCATGTAGCCCACTAAAAATATCTGGGCCTAAATCAGCATAAGCTTTCATATTTTTCTGGTAGGCTTGTGCCCATAGTGGGCCTTTAACAGGCCTAAACATAATTTGGGCCCTCAGTAAAAATAGGCCGTATACAGATCTCGAGCCCATAAAAAACATGGGCCTTTAATAGACCGAAAGTGAGATTGGTCCCTTATTGTGCCAAATAACCCACTGGTCTTAGCAAGCCGAAATGGTGGCCCATTTACGATGCGGATCTTTGACAGGCCGAAATTTGGACGGGCCATAAATGCGCCAACCTAATACACGGGCCTTTAATAGGCCGGAACTTCGGTCAGGCTAGATTATCGTCATTTTTATATGGGCTGTTAATGGGCCCGATATGACATTGGGCCACATATGGCCCATGGTTTTTGTCCGGCGTTAATAGGCCGAAAATGACAACAGGCCGAAAGTGGCCCAAATCTGTAGTGGGCCAATAACATGACGAATGTCAGACATGGCCGAATATGACCCAAATCCTTCACGGTCGTTTATGGGCCGGAAGTTTTGATGGCCTGTAAATGGGCCCAAATGAAGCAGGACCTTTAACAGGCCGGAAATACACTGGGCCGTAATTCGGCCCAATTACTTAGCGGACTGTTAACGAGCCAGAAGTGACCATGGGACGCGATGATGACAAATTTAGGACAGTCCATTGACGGGCCAATTTGACAGAGAATGTTGGGCCTTTAGCTGGGCCGGCCCATTATGGTCTGCAAAATCTTGTGGGCCTTTAGCTGGGCCGGCCCGTTGTGGTCCGCTAAATCTTGTGGGCCTTTAGCTGGGCCAACCCATTATGGTCTGCAAAATCTTGTGGGCATTTAGCTGGGCTGGCCCATTATGGTCCGCTAAATCTTCTGGGCCTTCAGTTGGGTCGGCCCATTTAAACTTAGTGGGCCACTTTTGGGCCCGTCCACGTGTCAACATATCATAAGCCCATCTCAACCGTTGGATGAGTGACACTTGTGCCAACGCCGAGATGACGCGTGGATCCGTCAGCCAATGAGAATTTTACACGTGGAAAATCAGCATAACCATGACCACAAGTGTGTCATAGAATTTTAACTATGACCCGTCACAGATTTCCTCATGCCACGTGTCGGCCACCCATGACGAAAGCACTTCTATGACGCGTGATTTATCATCATGGAAGTGGACACTTCCCTGATGATAATTTTGGTAATGTCAGGGAACACTTCTACGACAACACAGGTATGACTATCTTGATTCTGTCATAAAATCATCATGGATGAACATGTATGACAGAAAACGTGACCTACTGTGACAAACACGTATCAACACGGAAGTGTATTTTTTGTAGTGGGAGGCGCGCCGATGTTGAAACTTCTGTGGGCTGGTGACATGTGGACCCCACGCATTAGGTATTAGTTTAAGCCTAATCTTCTTCTAAGGTGTCACTAACACATGGGCCCGAGAACACTGTAGTGTTAGGATTAAACTTAAACAAAAGCTGTTAGTTAATACACCCACGGACAGACTGGCCCCACCACCTATTTATACTAATTAACTTAATTAAACTCAATTAGATAATTTAATTGTTCCCGTGTCTATGACATGCGCGGCCCACACTGCTAATTAACTCTGGTCCACCTTTTGATCTAGCCACAGTCAATCATAGTTGACCAGTCAATGTTGACTGGTCATATGCTGACGGGGCAGTTGACCTGGCCCACTGTCATACACAGTGTGATAATGTAGGTACACTTCTGGGCACCCGTAGCATTTATCTAATTAAATTCCGAATTTAGTTAAATCCAGTAATTTCATAAAATCATTTAAACTTTGAAAAGTCATATAAAATAAACCGTAACTCAGATGAAAATAATTTATATATGGAAAATGATGAAAAAATATAACGAATCCGAATATGCCATCCAAATACTTGTCACATCCCTCTAACACTGCAAACATAGAACATTCCTCCTCCGGTCCGTGTGTCCGATAATTGCCTGGAGCCGGGAAAATATTCCTGGATATTTTCCCGCTCCACCTATAACACTTAGCACTGTGTTAGGTCACCCCTAGCATAACATATTGTCATGTCATGCTTTCTGTTGCATTTGTATGCCTATTTTTTATTGCTTCTCCCACCTCCTTCTTCTCCGGTAGACCCCGAGACCCTCGTGATACCCCTGTGATGGGCTATATCGATGACGACCTCTCCTTCTCGGCAGAGCAACCAGGCAAGCAAAACCCGCTTGATCATTACTATATCACCCATTATTTGTCTCTCTCTCATGCTTGCATTAGATTTTGTTACTGTTGTTCGATAGCTCCTGTTCTGATGCATAGCCTGCTTCTGTAACCTGCTATTGTTACTTTACCTATTATCCTATAGGTTGAGTAGTGATCCATCAGTGACCCATCACCCTTGTCCTTGATGCCCTGCTTTGTTACAGGATGACTCGATCAACACGATCAATGTGCAGAGACCGACACATCACCGCATAACCCCCCCCCCCCTTAGTTGTACGACACTTCAGAGCTACTATCGAGTGCCGAGGGTGATACCTCCTACCTCACTCCTGATGTTACCTCTATAGCATAACTAGTCGGTTGTGGGTTACCCGGGGTGATTCCTCTTTCACCACCTCCGATGATGCCTTTGTCGTGAAACCCCACAAGCGTGAGCGTATCGAGGGTTATTCCTCCAAGTTCACCTTGACAGTTACATCGAGTGGCAATCCATCAAGGGCGATTTCCCCCTTGATGTTATGGACACATGGTTACCTTTACATGTTCCCCGTGTACTATTTCTACAGGACTGAAGGGACAGACGATACCACCCCAGTAGAGGTGGACCTGAGTTCCCGATAGCCTCTTGTGAGTCAGGTTGACCTGGAGGGTACCCGTGAGAAAATTACGAGGCATGGCCGGGCAGGCAGACCGCCCTAGAGAGGGATGGGAATGACCCTTGTAAGTCCTCGAGACGGGGCGACATGATCACTGATCATTTTTGCGCGCTCCCAAGACACCAATTGGTTTGGATATGTGATCTGAGTAGGCCTCTGGCCTTTTTGCCCGAACCACCACGCGGGAATAAGTATGGGCACTTGGCATTGTACGATTCTCTAAAAGCTCTTCGGAGGTGAACGACCGAGCATCATGCGCTTGGTTGGATGGTAAGCACCTGCGCTTGTATAAGGGAGTGGGTATGCTCTAGGACTCGTACGCAACACACAGGAGTGCAAAGAGCGATGGGCCCAGGACCCGTGAGCGCTTAGGATGTAGACCGGTGTGTTGGATTCTCTGTCGAGTCTGTTGGAAATATGCCCTACAAGCAATAATAAATTGGTTATGATCATATTTCCCGTTCATGATAAATGTTTATTATTCATGCTAGAATTGTATTGACCGGAAACTTAAATACATGTGTGAATACATAAACTACACCGTGTTCATAGTTTGCCTCTACTAGACTAGCTCGTTGATCAAGGATGACTAAGGTTTTCTAACCATAGACATGAGTTGTCATTTGATAATGGGATCACATCATTAGGAGAATTATGTGATGGACTAGACCCAACCGTAAGCTTATTATCAGACCATTTAATTTATTTTCTATAGCTTTCTTCATGTCAAGTATCTTTTCCTTCGACCATGAAATCGTGCAACTCCGTGACACTAGAGGAATACTTAGTGTGTATCCAAACATCACTTTGTAACTGGGTGATCATAAAGGTCTTCTACAGGTAGCTCTAAAGGTGTTTGTTGGGTTGGCACGAATCGAGACTAGGACTTGTCACTCCGTGTGACAGAGAGATATCTTTGGACCCTCTCGGTAGTGCACCATTGTAAAGAGCTTGCAAGAAATGTGCCTAATGAGTTAATCATGGGATCTTCTATTACGAAACAAGTAAAGAGACTTGCTGGTAACGAGATTGAACTAGGTATGGAGATACCAATGATTGAATCTCGGGCAAGTAATGAAGGAAATATGCCCTGGAGGCAATAATAAAGTTGTTATTTTATATTTTCCTTATTCATGACAAAGGTTTATTATTCATGCTAGAGTTGTATTGATCAGAAACTTAAAGACATGTGTGAATACATAAACAAATATCGTGTCCCTAGTAAGCCTCTATTAGACTAGCTCATTGATCAAAGATTGTTAAGGTTTCCTAACCATGGACATGTGTTGTCATTTGATAACGGGATCACATCATTAGGAAAATGATGTGATGGACAAGACCCATCTGTTAGCTTAGCATATTGATCCTTCAATTTATTGCTATTGCTTTCTTGATGACAAATACATATTCCTTTGACTAGGAGATTATGCAACTCCTGGATACCGTAGGAATACCTTGTGTATTATCAAACGTTAAAACATAACTGGGTGATCATAAAGATGCTCTACAGGTATCTACGAAGGTGTTTGTTGAGTTGGCATAGATTGAGATCAGGATTTGTTACTCTTGAGTATCAGAGAGGTATCTCTGGGCCCTCTCGGTAATACACATCATAAGAAGCCTTGCAAGCAAAGTGACTAAGGATTTAGTTGCAAGATGATGTATTATGTAATAAGTAACGAGATTTGCCTGTAACGAGATTGAACAAGGTATGAAGATACCGATGATCGAATCTCGGGAAAGTAACATATCGATGGACAAAAGGAATTACGTATATTGTCATAAGGTTCGACCGATAAAGATCTTCATAGAATATGTAGGAGCCAATATGGGCACCCAGGTTCTACTAATGGTTATTTAATGCAGAGGTGTCTCGGTCATGTCTACATAGTTCTCAAGCCCGCAGGGTCCGCACGCTTAACGTTCGTTGACGATATAGTGTATATGAGTTATGATTTGGTGACTGGATGTTGTTCAGAGTCCTGAATGATATCACAGACATGAAGAGGGGCTCCGGAATGGTCCGAAGGTAAAGATTGATATATAGGACGATGATATTCAGACACCGGAAGAGTTTCGGATTGCATCGGGCATTTATCGGATCATCGGAAGGGGTTCCAGGCAACCCCGGGAAGTATATGGGCCATCCAGGACAAAATATGGGAGCACACTAGCCCACAAGGGGCTGGAGCGCCCCTCCTAGGGCAGCCGACCTAGTGGAGGAAAGGAAAGGGGGGATTTGACCTCCACCTTCCTTTCTCTTCCCCATTTCCATTCTCCCGAAGCAAATATGGAAGGGGGGCACGGCCAAGGGCAGGAACACAAGTAGGATTTGGTCCTACTTGGGGCGCCTCTTGGCTGCTCCCCTCTCCCCCCACCTATATATATGTGGGAGGGGGGCGCCACACATAACCACGACAATCTCTTAGCCGTGTGTGGTGCCCCCCTCCACCGTTTACACCCTTGGTCATATTTTTGTACTGCTTAGGCGAAGCCCTGCGGAGATAGCATCACCATCACCGTCAACACGCCCCATGCTACCGGAACTCATCCACTACCTCGTCATATTGCTGGACCAACAAGGCGTGGACATCAACAAGATGAACGTGTGCTGAACACGGAGGTGTTGTACGTTCGATACTCGATCGTTTGGATCGCGAAGAAGTTCGACTACGTCAACCGCATTACTAAATGTGTCCGCTTACGGTCTACGAGGGTACGTAGACACACTCTCCCCTCTCGTTGCTATGCATCTTCTTGATAGATCTTGCTTGTGCGTAGACTTGTTTTGTTTTCCATGCAACATTTCCCAACAACTAACATATAGCTAGACAAAGGGAATTGCATACGGGATTGACTGGATCCTTGACATCGTGGTTCAACCAATAAAGATCTTCATGGAATATGTAGGTACCAATATGGGAATCCAGGTCCCGCTATTGGTTATTGATAGGAGAGGTGTCTCGATCATGTCTACATGATTCTCGAACCCGTAGGGTCCGCACGCTTAATGTTCGATGATGCTAGAGTAGTATTGGGATATGTGTATTGGTAGCCGGGTGTTGATTGGAGCCCCAGATGAGATCCTGGACATTATGAGGAGCTCTGGAATGGTCCGGATGTAAAGATCATATATATGAAGTTCTAGGATCGAAAGTAGGTCTAGAGGGGGGTGATTAGACTACTTGACCAAATATGGGGCAGTGCCAACAACCGTGATGGGGTGCTCTTGAAAGTATGGCTTCAGCTTCTTGGCGGCAAAGTACATGCCATAGCACATCTTCTGATAATGGGGATAGTTCGACTTCGAGGCTGACAGCACCTCACTTAGATAGTACACAGGCCTTTGGACCGGTTGTGCCTTGCCTTCTTCTAGGCATTGTACCACATTGACTGTGCTGACCACCTGGCTGGTTGCGACAATGTAAAGAAGCATGGGATCTTTGTCAGTCGGAGCCGCCAGGACAGGCGGCGTGGTCAATATCTTCTTCAGGTGGAGAAAGGCTTCATCCGCCAGGTCATTTCACTCAAAGTGAGTGGTTTTCTTCATGAGTTGATACAAGGGAAGAGCCTTCTCTCCCAGCCGACTGATGAAAGCAGCTGATGGATGCCAAGCACACGGTGAACTTCTGGATGTCTCGCAGCTGGGTGGGTATCTCCATCCTCTTGATTGCTTTGATCTTCATAGGGTTGCACTCAGTGTCGCGCTCGGAGACCCAAAACCCAAGGAGCTGGCTGGCTGGTACTCCAAAGACGCATTTCTCAGGGTTGAGCTTGATTTGAAAGCAGCGCAGGTTGTCAAATGTTTCCTTGAGATCTTCCAGAAGGGTACCGTGCTTCTTCGTCTTCACCACAATGTTGTCTACATAGACGTGAGCATTTCTGTCAAGTTGGCACTTCTGCATGCAACGCTCAAAAGTGGCACCGGCGTTTCTCAAGCCAAATGTCATGGTCAGGTAGCAGAAGGCTCCGAATGGTGTGATGAAGGCGGTCTTCAGGCGGTCGACCCGATTCAACTTGATCTGGTGGTGCCCTGTATAGGCATCCAAGAAACTCAACAGCTCGCATCCAGCTGTGGAGTCTATCACTTGATCGATCCGAGGCAAAGCAAACGGATCTTTGGGGCAAGCTTTGTTGAGGCTGGTGTAATCAATGCACATGCGCCACTTGTTGTTCTTCTTCAGTATAATGACTGGATTGGCAAGCCATTCTGGAAAGAACACTTCCATAATGAAGCCGGCTGCTAGGAGCCGGGCTATCTCTTCACCAACAATTCTTCTCTTCTCTCCTGACATTCGGCGGAGGGGTTGCTTGACTGGTTTTGCATCTGCTCTGATATTTAGCTTGTGCTCGGCAAAATCCGTTGGAACACCTGGCATGTCCTTGGGGGACCATGCAAATATATCCCGATTCTCATGGAGGAAATCGACGAGCTCGCTTTCCTATTTGCTATCAAGGGAGGTTCCTACGAGAGCGAACCTCTCCAGGTGGTCCGGGTCCAAGGCTATCTTCTTGGTTTCTTTCGCCAGCTGGAAATGGCCCTGGGTCTCCGACTCCTTGGGGTCTGGTGACAGGTCTGGCTGCTTGCCGGCCATGGCCACAACCCAGTCAAGGAGCTTCTTCTCTATAGCAATCACAAGGGACTCGGCCAGCCAGCTGCTTGCTGCGGCACAGGCGGATGACTTCTTGTAGTCTCCGACTATGGTGATGATGCCCTTGGTTCCCGGCATCTTCATCTTGAGGTAGGAGTAATGAGGCACTGCCATGAACTTGGCCAGAGCAGGTTGGCCAAGTAACACATGATAAGGGCTCTCCAGGTCCACTACCTCAAACCAAATTGCTTCGCGGCTGAAGTGATCTTTGTCTCCGAAGAGGACATATATCTTGATCTTGCCGATTGGTGAGCAGGATGTTGCTTCGCCTTGATGTTCAGTTTCTCCAAGGTATCGCGGTAAAGGATGTTGATGCTGCTGCCGCCCTCTATCAGGACTTGGGAGAAGCGAGCAGCTAGCCTCTCTGTTGCGAAGGTGGCATCCAACACCAGGGCATATGAACCTGGGGAAGGCATTACTTCTGGGTGGTCGGCTTGGCTCCAACAGATGCGCTTCTCGGACCAGTGCATGAACTCCGAGACCTTAGAGGCGACAATGTTGACTTCTTGGTGCTGCTGGCGCCGGCTACGCCTGTCATCGGCCTGGCTGGTGAAGACAACATAGGCTCCATGCTCTTCAGGGAATTCAACTTCGATGGCTCCGACTGCTAGACGGGCCGCCGGTTGCTGAGGAGGCGGAGGCGGCTGGCCAGCAAGCGGAGGAGGCAACATCCCTTCACCCTTGGAGATTCGGGTGAGCTAGTGGCACTTCCGGGTGGGTGATTGGATGGCTTCGCGCCGCTATGGAACTTGCAAGGTGCAGCAAGGGTTTGCTCATAGGAGAAGGCGGGTTGCCAGGTCAGCTTGCCGCCTTTCTGACGCTTGGGTATGGGCTGCCCCTCCGGCTGCTGATCTTCGACTGTTGCCACCTGCCGGCTGGCGGAAGCCGGCATCGGAGCCTTGCGCTTTTTGTCGTTTTGCTGCTGGCGCCGACTGGTGTCGCAAGCCGACGTTCTGGGAGCCAGAGGGAGCACCTTCCCAGAGGCGTCCACACGTAGCTCCGACTTCATGGAGGAGTCGGCCGTGGCATACTTGTCTGCTATTATCAGCAGCTCGTCGAGTGTAGCCGACTCGTCCCAGAGGAGTCGGTGCTTGAGCAGGGTGCCTTCTCTGCACCCGGCGGTGAAGTACTCTATGGCTTGCACTTCGTGCATTGATACGTCTCCGACGTATCTATAATTTATGAACCATTCATGCTATTATATTATCTGTTTTAGATGTTTATGGGCTTTATTATACACTTTTATATTATTTTTGGGACTAACCGGAATTGTTGTTTTCTTGCCTATTTCAGTGTTTCGAAGAAATGGAATATCAAACGGAGTACAAATGGAATGAAACCTTCGGGAGAGTTATTTTTGGAATAGAAGCAATCCAGGAGACTTGGAGTAGACGTTAGGGAAGCTTCGAGGTGGCCACGAGGCAGGGAGGCGCGCCCTACCCCCTGGGCGCGCCCCCACCCTTATGGGCCACTCGTGGCTCCCCTGACCGATTTCTTTCGCCTATATATATCCATATACCCTAAAAAATAAGGGAGTAACATAGATCGGGAGTTCCGCCGCCGCAAGCCTCTATAGGCACCAAAAATCAATCGAGACCCTGTTCTGGCACCCTGCCGGAGGGGGGATCCCTCACCGGTGGCCATCTTCATCATCCCGGCTCTCTCCATGATGAGGAGGGAGTAGTTCACCCTCGGGGCTGAGGGTATGTACCAGTAGCTATGTTTTTGATCTCTCTCTCTCTCTCTCTCGTGTTCTTGAGGTGGTACGATCTTGATGTATCGCGAGCTTTGCTATTATAGTTGGATCTTATGATGTTTCTCCCCCTCTACTCTTTTGTAATGGATTGAGTTTTCCCTTTGAAGTTATCTTATCGAATTGAGTCTTTAAGGATTTGAGAACACTTGATGTATGTCTTGCATGTGCTTATCTGTGGTGACAATGGGATATCACGTGATCTACTTGATGTATGTTTTGGTGATCAACTTGCGGGTTCAGTGACCTTGTGAACTTATGCATAGCGGTTGGCACACGTTTTCGTCTTGACTCTCTGGTAGAAACTTTGGGGCACTCTTTGAAGTACTTTGGGTTGGTTTGAATAGATGAATCTGAGATTGTGTGATGCATATCGTATAATCATGGACACGGATACTTGAGGTGACATTGGATTATCTAGGTTACATTAGGGTTTTTGTCGATTTGTGCCTTAAGGTGTTATTCTAGTACGAACTCTATGATAGATCGAACGGAAAGAATAGCTTCGTGTCATGGCTTGCGTCACGAGCACCTCGCGAGGTACCCTTGCCTCGATCTATCCACCTCCTCGCGAGCCTGCCTGGTGAGGTCGTTCCTGAGGAAGCTTTCTATCATCCGCCCCGTGAGGCTTGGCCCCTCCCGAGGGTCTTGAGCTTGAGCCGATGAAGATGGGCTGTACTGGGCCACTTCCCGAGTCACGTCGCATGCCGCAGGTAGGTAAGTCCGGGGACCCCCGTTCCCAGAACGCCGACAATGACTTTATTTAGTGATGAATCCACTATTTTGGAAGATGACTCAATTGATTATGATGAGAACAAAGTTGCTACTTATGATGATTATGGTGATAAAACTTATGCTATAAAAATTAGTGATGATTATATTTATAAAACTTGTCAAGATTATGACTACCCTTTTTCTGAACATTACTCTTTTAATGTGGAAACAATTTATAGTATTTGAGTCTCTTGTGATACTCCCACTATTCCGAATGAGAGGAATTTTGCTTATGTGGAGAGTAGTAATTTTTCTATGCTTGTGGATCATGAAAAGAATGCTTTATGTGATGGTTATATTGTTTAATTAATTCATGATGCCACTGAAAATTATTATGAGGGAGGAACATATGCTTGTAGGAATTGCAATAATATCAAGTTTCCTCTCTATGTGCTTAAAATCTTGAAGTTATGCTTGTTTTTCCTTCCTATGCTAGTTGATTATTGTTCATATAAGTTGTTTGCTAACAAAATCCCTATGCATAGGAAGTGGGTTAGACTTAAATATGCTAGTCATATTCTTCATGATGCTCTCTTTATGTTTCAATTCTTATCTTTTATGTGTGCATCATTGTCATCATCATGCCTAGCTAGGAAGGCATTAAAGAAAAGCGCTTGTTGGGAGACAACCCAATATTTACCCTTACTGTTTTTGTGTGTCCACATGATATTTCTACTGTAGTAATCATGTTTTATAGCTTTTGTTTCAATAAAGTGCCAAGTAAGACCTTTAGGATAGCTTAGTTGTGTTGATCCTATTGAAAATTAGAAACTTTTACACCCAGTAAATTAGTTTTGATAACTCACAGAAATGCGATTTTGATCTGATTCTTTTTTCTCTGGATTGGCACACAAATTTCTCAGGTTTTCCTAATTTGTTAGGGTTTTTGGAGTTTCAGAAGTATCGTTTGATACAGATTACTACAGACTGTTCTGTTTTTGACAGTTTCTATTTTCTATGTGTTGTTTGCTTATTTTGATGAATCTATGAGAAGTATCGGAGGGTATGAACGTAGAGAAGTTGGAATACAGAATATATTACACCAATATGAATTTAGAATTAGTTCATAACAGTACCTAAGTGGTGGTTTATTTTCTGATACTAACGGAGCTTACGAGTTTTCTGTTGAGTTTTGTGTTGTGAAGTTTTCAAGTTTTGGGTAAAGATTCGATGGACTATGGAATAAGGAGTGACAAGAGCCTAAGCTTGGGGATTCCCAAGGCAGCCCAAGATAATATTCAAGGACAACCAAGAGACTAACCTTGGGGATGCCCCGGATGGCATCCCCTCTTTCGTCTTCGTCCATCGGTAACTTTACTTGGAGCTATATTTTTATTCACCACATGATATGTGTTTTGCTTGGAGCGTCATTTTGTTTTATTTTGTTTTGTTTGCAGTTTGAATAAAATACCAAGATCTGAAATTCTTAAATGTTAGAGAGTCTTCACATAGTTACATAATTATTTAACTACTCATTGATTTTCACTTATATCTTTTTGGAGTAGTTTCTCATTTACTTGTGTGCTTCACACTTATCCTATGAGTAAAATGTTGAATGATTTGAATGTCATAAATCTGAAATTATATATGTTTCATTTGCTTATCCCATGGGGAGTAATGACTTCACATCTAAGAAGTAGGGGTGATAAATTTAGTGAAGGTTAGCAAACATTGTATTGGTCACTTGAACAATTCATGAAAGAATATTGAAGGAAGAGAGATTTTACATATAAATGCTATCTTGGACATCTTCTATGATTGTGAGCCCCATTAATTATTTTCAAACCTGAGCAAATTAGTTGAAGTTGGACAAGGAAGACAACATAATGAGTTATGCTTGGGTACATTTGTATAGAAGTTATATTGTTATAGATCCTCCAACATGTGGTGCTTGCTATTTAGAATCCTTTGCTAGCCAAAATATCTGTACTAAGCGGGAATACTTCTTGTGCATCCAAATTACTTGAACCAAGTTTCTTCCATGAGTGTCCACCATATCTACCTATATGCGGTATTTACCTGTCATTCCAAGTAAATTTGCATGTGCCAAACTCTAAACCTTCAAATAATAATCTATTTTGTATGCCCGAATCGCTCATGTAGCGACTAGGGGCTGTCAGTATCTTCCATGCTAGGTGGGTTATTCTCATGATGAGTGGACTCCGCTCATCATTCACGATAAAATGGCTGGTAACTGGGATGCCCAGTCCTATGATCAATAGATCAAAAATCAAATCAAAATAATTGCAAACAAAACTCCCCCAGGATTGTTGTTAGTTGGAGGCACCCGTTGTTTCGGGCAAGCCATGGATTGATGATTTTTGGTGGAGGGGGAGTAAAAACTTTACCACTCTGTTTGGGAACCTCCTATAATGTATCTAGTATGGAAGATATTGGGAACTCTTGGTTGTTACGTTGACAATGAAAGCATACCTCTCAAAATTATTTTCATCTCTGTTTAAAAGCTTTGAGCTCTGGCACCTCTGCAAATCCCTGTTTCCCTGTATGAAGGGCCTATCTTTTACTTTTATGCAAGAGTCAGTAGTATTCCTTCTCATTCAACCTACTCTTCAGTTGGCAAGCATCATGTGATGGGGAAAGATCTAAGCATATATGGCCATTCAAATATATTTGATCATGAATTATTATTGTTGACAATTATATATATGAATAAGTAAGTTGGGAGGAAAAACATTAAGCCCCTATCTTTCTCTTTGTTCGATGGATGCTATTTGTTCTAAAAATATGCTTTGAGTTGTAGCAATCATGGAAGGCTATATGATAGTTGAGTATGTGGGATTTGCTAAATCAAAGCTCTTACATAGACCCTTCCTAAAAATAAGATGAACTACAATTGTTTGATGACTCAGAACATAGTTTGTTAGTTTTCAAGAAAGTTTATGGACTATGCTTTAACATGTGAATAGCTTGTTACTTGATCGTGAGAAGTTTTATGAGATGAGTTGTTGTTATGACATATAATGATGCTAGCAAAGGTGATTGAAATTATCATTGATCAAACTTATGCACCTGCTAGCATTCACACTTCATAAATTATTTATTTTATCATTTTCCTACTCGAGGACGAGCAGGAACTAAGCTTGGGGACGCTGATACGTCTCCAACGTATCTATAATTTATGAAGCATTCATGCTATTATATTATCTGTTTTGGATGTTTATGAGCTTTATTATACACTTTTATATTATTTTTGGGACTAACCTGTTAACCGGAGGCCCGGCCCAAATTGATGTTTTCTTGCCTATTTTTGGTACGGAAGCAATCTAGGAGACTTGGAGTAGACATCAGGGAAGCTTCGAGGTGGCCACGAGACAGGGAGGCGCGCCCTACCCCCCAGGGTGCGCACCCCACCCTCATGGGCCCCTCGTGGCTCCCCTAACCGACTTCTTTCACCTATATATCCACATACCCTAGAAACATCGGGGAGTACCATAGACTGGGAGTTCCGCCGCTGGAAGCCTCTGTAGCCAACAAAAACCAATCGGGACCCTGTTCCGGCACCCTGACGGAGGGGTGATCCCTCACCGGTGGCCATCTTCATCATCCCGGCGCTCTCCATGACGAGGAGGGAGTAGTTCACCCTCGGGGCTGAGGGTATGTACGTGTAGCTATGTGTTTGATATCTCTCTCTCTCTTCTCTCATGTTCTTGAGGTGGTACGAGCTTGATGTATCGTAGGCTTTGCTATTATAGTTGGATCTTATGATGTTTCTCCCCCTCTACTCTCTTGTAATGGATTGAGTTTTCCCGTTGAAGTTATCTTATCGGATTGAGTCTTTAAGGATTTGAGAACACTTGATGTATGTCTTGCATGTGCTTATCTGTGGTGACAATGGGATATCACGTGATCTACTTGATGTATGTTTTGGTGATCAACTTGCGGGTTCAGTGACCTTGTGAACTTATGCATAGGGGTTGGCACACATTTTCATCTTGACTCTCCGGTAGAAACTTTGGGGCACTGTTTGAAGTACTTTGTATTGGTTTGAATAGATGAATCTGAGATTGTGTGATGCATATCGTATAATCATGCCCACAAATACTTGAGGTGACATTGGAGTATCTAGGTGACATTAGGGTTTTAGTTCATTTGTATCTTAAGGTGTTATTCTAGTACGAACTCTATGATAGATCGAACGGAAAGTATAGCTTCGTGTTATTTTACTATGGACTCTTGAGTAGATCGATCAGAAAGAACAACTTTGACGTGGTTTCATACCGTACAATAATCTCTTCGTTTGTTCTCCGCTATTAGTGACATTGGAGTGACTCTTTGTTGCATGTTGAGGGATAGTTATATGATCCAGTTACGTTATTATTGTTGAGAGAACTTGCACTAGTGAAAGTATGAACCCTAGGCCTTGTTTCCTACCATTGCAATACCATTTATGCTCACTTTTATCATTAGTTACCTTGCTGTTTTTATATTTTTCAGATTACAAAAACCTATATCTACCATCCATATTGCACTTGTATCACCATCTCTTCGCTGAACTAGTGCACCTATACAATTTACCATTGTATTGGGTGTGTTGGGGACACAAGAGACTCTTTGTTATTTGGTTGCAGTGTTGTTTGAGAGAGGCCATCTTCATCCTACGCCTCCCACAAATTGATAAACCTTAGGTCATCCACTTGAGGGAAATTTGCTACTGTCCTACAAACCTCTACACTTGGAGGCCCAACAACGTCTACAAGAAGAAGGTTGCATAGTAGACATCATGCACACCTTCGCAGGAGTTGCGTAGTTCGGCCCACCGCGTGAAGTGGTCGCGAGTGGATTCGGCTGGGCCTTGGACGCACAGAGAGAGCTGACGTTGCTTGGGCGGCCACTTGTAAGTGCTGGTGAAGTTGCGGATGAAGACTTCGGTGAAATCTACCCAGCTGTTGACGCCGTAGGGCTTGAGACTGTTCAACCAAGTGTGCATCATGCCCTGAAGCATGAGGGGACGTAATTCATGGCAATGTGCTTGTTGCCGTTTGCTATGCTGACTGTGGTGGAGTAGTCGACCGGCCAGTCTACCGGCTTCACGGAGCCGTGGCACTTGGGCGTGTCTATTGGGAACGAGAACCCTTTGGGGAAGAGCTCGTCGCGAATGCGGGGGCCAAAACAAGGCAGACCAATTGCATCTTCTTCTTCTAGCACCAGGGATCGCGCCAGGCGGTCGATCCGATGACGGTCATTGTTTCCTCCGATTCCTTCACGGCGGCCCAGCCGGCCGCTGAGAGTCGGGTGCTCAACAGGCGGAGGGGAGGCATACCTCTCCCCGCATGGTGGAGGGGGAGGCGGACAGTCGTCCCGCCGCTCCACAGCTCGTGGGAGGCCGTCTTGGTCGTGCTCAATGGTGAGGCGCGTCCGACTGCCGCTAGCAGCCGGCTCTCTGTCTCTTCGGTCGCAGGCGCTGCCTGCTGTTGGCATCCAAGAGGTAGCGCCTTGCTATCGGCAGGGGGGAGGATTCTCGGCGGGCGTGCTGGCTTCTTGCTGCACGGCTGCCGCGTCGATGAGTTGTTGAACGCGCTCCGTCATGCAGTGTCGCTCGTCACCATCCAGGCGTTCTAGCTCGGCTGTTGCCGCCTGGGCAGCACGCAGATTCTTGATGGGTGTGACGAAGATAGGACGGTCGGCCTCCAGCATGCTAGCGATGGTCGCGCTGCGCTGTTTGACAACGCCCATGCGGCTAGGCTCGCCAGCAGTCGGCGTGCCACAGACGACACGATCGACCTTGCACTGATAGGACACGGTGAGGCAAATAATAGCGGCTAACTTCTTGATGCTCTCGATGAGCGTGACGCCCGTGGGCTTCTAGCATATCGGCGTCGGCGTCGCCTGCGATGGGTACCGATAGGTCCCGCATTGTCTCCTACAGCTAGTCGTGGGTGAGGGAGTCTTGGATTAAGGGGTCCTCCGACGTCCGGCCTGTTGACATGGGCCGGATTGATTGGCTGTGAAGATACAAGACCGAAGACTCTCACCTGTGTCCGGATGGGACTCTCCTTGGCGTGGAAGGCAAGCTTGACGTCCAGATATGAAGATTCCTTTCTTTGTAAGCGACTTTGTATATCCCTAGTCCCCTCTGGTGTCTATATAAACTGGAGGGCTTAGTCCATAGAGGCAATCATAATCATATAGGCTAGAGTTCTAGGGTTTTAGCCATTACGATCTCATGGTAGATCAAATCTTGTAATACTCATATTCATCAAGATCAATCAAGCAGGAAGTAGGGTATTAACTCCATAGAGAGGTCCCAAACCAGGGTAAACATTGTGTCCCCCGCCTCCTATTACCATCAACCCTAGACGCACAGTTCGAGGCCCCCTACCTGAGATCCGCCAGTTCTGACACCAGCATTGGTGCTTTCATTGAAAGTTTTGCTGCGTCGTCACCAAAAGGTTTGATAGCTCCGTCAATCATCTACAACAATGAATTCCAGGGGAGGTTTTCCTCCTCGGACAGATCTTCGTATTCGGTGGCTTCGCACTGCGGGCCAACTCAGTTGGCCATCTAGAGCATATCGACAGCTACGCCCATGGCCATCGGGTCAGGTTTGGAAGCTTGAATTACGTTGCCGATATCCGCGGAGACTTGTCTTCGACGGATTCGAACCCATGGCAGCCGCTCCTTGCAACCATGATGAATTTGACCTAAATCTGTCATCGGACCGTGCCGAGGAGATAGCGCCTCTAACTGCTCTGACCCTGGATCCGGAGCAGATTGCGCCATCCAGGGATGCGAAGCTCAACCCCGCCGCGGAAGCCGCACACTCAGCGGTGTTAGAGCCGCACACAGATCCAACCTCGAGCGGGGCATGTGTCACTGGAACCTCGTATTCGTCTCCGGCCATAGGTTCCAAACCGCGTGCATCCGTACCCATCGAACCTGATCAGGTGCCGATCGTTTAATTCAGCTCCGCGTACATCTTCCGGCACTCACCTTTAGGCGATGTGCTAAACTCATTAAAATCCCTCTCCTTATCAGGGGACTCTCAGCCGAACTATATCCGGTTTGGATTGGAAGCTGACGACAGAGAGCTCCGCTTCCCACCCACCACCCACTTCATAGCCACTATCGAAGACTTAATCGACATGCTCGATTATGGCTCCAAAGACATTGACGATATGGATGACGATGCCGGAGAGGAGCAAGCACAAAAACCACCCCTTACAGGGCACTGGACAGCCACATCCTCGTATGACGTATACATGGTGGATACACCCAAAGAGAATAACGGTGACAATGAGAACGATCCAGTCGAGGATAAGCCTCCTGAGATACAGCCAAGGTGTCAACGTCAGTGGCGCTGTTCTAAACCACGCCGTGGAAAAAACAGCAATATCGGCAAAGGACAAAATAATACTTCGGACAACGCCGAAGACAACGAAGACCCCGTTGAGCCAACTTCCGAACAGGATGAACGGGAGGATGGACGAGTCATCCCTAATGACCAGGACATTAACGAAGACTCGGTGGACAGTAATTATCTTCCACCCTCCAATAATGAGGCGAGCTTCGGCGACGAAGACTTTATCATGCCTGAGGAGCCCGTCGATCAGGAGCGCTTTAAGCGCCAGCTAATAGCCACTGCAAGGAGCCTGAAAAAGAAGCAGCAACAGCTTCAAGCTGATCAAGATCTACTCAATGACAGATGGACTAATGTCCTGGCAGCCGAGGAATACGGCCTCGAGCGCCCAACCAAAAGTTACCCGAAACACAAATTGTTACCCCAATTCGATGACGAGGTGATACGTCTCCAACGTATCTATAATTTATGAAGCATTCATGCTATTTTATTATCTGTTTTGAATGATTATAGGCTTTATTATACACTTTTATATTACTTTTGGGACTAACCTATTAACTGGAGGCCCAGCCCATATTGCTGTTTTATTGCCTGTTTCAGTATTTCGAACAAAAGGAATATCAAACGGAGTCCAAAGGGAATGAAACCTTCGGCAGCATGATTTTTTGGAAGTATATCACCCAGGAGACTTGGAGTTCACATCAGAAGAGCCTCGAGGAGGCCAGGAGATAGGAGGGCGCCCCCCCCCCTACTGGGCACGCCCCCCTGTCTCGTGGGCCCCTCGAGCACCCCCCGACTGACTTCTTTTGCCTATATAAGCCTACGTACCCTAAAACCATCGCATATCAAGATAGATCGGGTGTTTCGCTGCCGCAAGCCTCTATAGCCACCAGAAACCTCTCGGGAGCCCTTCCCGGCACCCTGTCGGAGGGGGGGATCCTTCATCGGTGGCCATCTTCATCATCCCGGCGCTCTCCATGACGAGGAGGGAGTAGTTCACCCTCGGGGCTGAGGGTATGTACCAGTAGCTATGTGTTTGATCTCTCTCTCTCTCTCTCTCTCTCTCTCTCTCTCTCGTGTTCTCTCTCATGTTCCCTCTATGGCACGATCTTGATGTATCCCGAGCTTTGCTATTGTAGTTGGATCTTATGATGTTTCACCCCCTCTACTCTCTTGTGATGAATTGAGTTTTCCTCTTGAAGTTATCTTGTCGGACTGAGTCTTTTATGAGAACACTTGATGTATGCCTTGTCGTGCTTATCTGTGGTGACAATGGGATATCATGTGCCACTTGATGTATGTTTTGGTGACCAACTTGCGGGTTCCGCCCATGAACCTATGCATAGGGGTTGGCCCACGTTCTTGACTCTCCGGTAGAAACTTTGGGGCACTCTTTGAAGTACTTTGTGCTGGTTGAATAGATGAATCTGAGATTGTGTGATGCATATCAAATAATCATGCCCACGAATACTTGAGGTGACAATGGAGTATCTAGGTGACATTAGGGTTTTGGTTGATTTGTGTCTTAAGGTGTTATTCTAGTATGAACTCTATGATACATTGAGCGGAAAGAATAGCTTCATGTTATTTTACTACGAACTCTTGAATAGGTAGAACAGAAAGAATAACTTTGAGGTGGTTTCGTACCCTACCATAATCTCTTTGTTTGTTCTCCGCTATTAGTGTCTTTGGAGTGACTCTTTGTTGCATGTTAAGGGATTGTTATATGATCTATCTATGTTATTATTGTAGAGAGAACTTTCACTAGTGAAAGTATGGACCTTAGGCCTTGTTTCCTACCATTGCAATACCGTTTACGCTCACTTTTATCGCTTGCTACCTTGCTGTTTTTATAATTTCAGATTACAAATACCTTTATCTACCATCCATATTGCACTTGTATCACCATCTCTTCGCCGAACTAGTGCACCTATACAACTTACCATTGTATTGGGTGTGTTGGGGACACAAGAGACTCTTTGTTATTTGGTGCAGGGTTGTTTGAGAGAGACCTTCTTCATCCTACGCCTCCCACGGATTGATAAACCTTAGGTCATCCACTTGAGGGAAATTTGCTACTGTCCTACAAACCTGTGCACTTGCAGGCCCAACAACGTCTACAAGAAGAAGGTTGTGTAGTAGACATCACGAGGTGCTAGAGCCCGTCCTAACAGCCGGTCCTAAATTTATATTGTCAACTCGTATGGCTAAGTGAGGGTGATAAATCCACATAGTCTGATTGTCTGGTTCGTTGCGCTAAACACCTCCTTCAAGGACCAAACCTTTGGATTAAGAGTGTTTAGATTCCATCCCGAACACCCTCGTACTAACAACGTGGGGGCTGAAGCCAACGACTGGCCAACTCTCAGATTCAATGAAAACGGCTGCACACGAGGTAAAAAATTAAATAAAAGACAAGCATTATATTACATCACGACCTTGTTTCATAGTACATGACAGGATAACATGAATGCATTCATTCAAAGATAATATCCTTACCACATTGCTCCGCCACAACGCGGGATCCCTCCAGGACATCGTCAAAATACCGCTCGAGCGTGTGGTGCTCCTTGCCAGTGGGCGGTCCTTCGGTCGCGAGCTTGACGACATTCATCTTCGCCCACTGAACTTTGACACGGGCGAAGGCCATCCGCGCACCTTCAATGCAGACCGACCGCTAGAGGACGTCAAGCCGGGGGCAGGCATTAACCAGCCGCTTCATGAGCCCGAAGTAGCTGTTGGGTATGGCTTCGGCAGGCCACAGTCGGACTATCAAATCCTTCATGGCCAGTTCGACCACCCTATGCAGTTCGACCAGCTGTTTTAGCTGATTGATAAAGGGCACTGGATGTTCTGGCGCAAGGTATTGTGACCAGAACAGCTTCTTCGTCGAGCTCCCCTGTTCGGCTCGGAAGAACTCCGCAGCATCGGAAACACTACGCGACATATCCGCAAACACCCCTGGAGAAATCCAAATCCGGGTTAGTAAGAGATACGTTTTCTTCACATATTTGCTTTACATAATGAAGGCCTTACCCGCCGTAATTTTCTTGGCCTCTTGGATTTCCTAGAGGGCGCCCTGGGCTTCAACCCGGGCGTCTTGCATGCTCTGGCGAGCTTCGGTGAGTTCGGTCTCTCGATCCGCAATATCGCACTCCAAGGACTCGCATTTCTTAACGGCATCCTGGAGCTCTTACTTGACCTCATTAACCCTGGCCTCGTGTTTTTCACGGGCGTCTTGCTCCTTTGCTGCTTTCTTTTTTGCCTCGGCCAGCTCCTTTTTGAGAGCCTCCACCTCGGTCGCCGCTCCTACAAATAAAATGGCACTACGGTCATTACAAATCATTTATCTTTTTTGATATAGAGAATGTCATTGCATACCTTGTTTATCCCCTAGCTGCTTTTTCATGCGGCCGAGCTCTTCCTCGGCCCGCTCTAGACTCTGCTTCAGTCCGGAGACCTCAGTAGTATGAGAGGTCGCAGCCAGTAACGACGCCTGCTTGTTCACTTTGACTCATCTGGTTAGTCTCCTGCGAAACTTGTTTGATCCTTTGTTCGGCTTTTCTTTTCGAACATCGGACAGTGTCTCAGGGGCTACTGTCTATACTGTGACATTCTTTTTACATAATTGCGCTGCTTACCTCAAAGCCTGTTACAAGGCTTGTGTAGGCTTCGGTTAGTCCGCTCTTCGCAGACTGAATCCCCTCAACCACCGTACCCATAAGGGTACGGTGTTCCTTAACAATGAAAGCACTTCGTAGCGCTTCCATTAGAGTATCCAGCGCCTCTGGCTGGACAAAGGTCACCGGCGGAATTGGCGCACCTCCTCCTTTTGAAGGAGGCTACTTGACGGGTTTCGGAGCGGCATAGGTCTTCGGGACTGTATTCAGCTGGGGGCCGAGCTAAATGTGGCCCCCATCGCCAGTCTTCATGGGGATTTGCTCCCCCATGTGTCCAGTGGCTGAGGTTTCACCCTCCAGCGCTGCCCTGATGGCCTCCTGAGTCTCTCCCGGGCCTGGGATCCTTCGGGACAACACCTCAGTGTCATCCATGGCCTTGGGAGAGGAGGCCACCGGAAGGGACCCGCCGTCCATCGCCTTTGGGTCCAGCGAATCCTTGAATATGAGGATTGCTCGAGGTCGGACCGAGCCGGACTGCAAATGCATGATTCAACATGTTAAGACTATGAAGTAGAGAGGCTGGATATATGAATGCGTCCGGGTTTTTGAGTACTCATGATTCGGCCAGGGGGTTGTCTCGAGGGCACTGCTCTGGGCTGCTGTCGATGTCCCACGAGGAGTTATCCGTGAGGGAACCCTTCCCCCTCTTGGACGCCTCTGCCTCTAGATTTGTGGAGGCCGCCCTCTTCTTCCTTCCCCCCTCAGGGGGAGAGTTGCTTTCCACCTCCTCTTCGTCTCTAACGGTGGAGAAGCGAATCTCGGTGTCTTCGGACGTTATGTCCAAAGCACCCTTGCGACAGAGACCGCTTCTAGTCTCCTTGGCCTTCTTCTCCGGCGCCTGGTAGGGCACCAAAACCAGCATCTTCGTCAGAAGCGGGATGGCCGGTTCCTTGGGAAGCAGAGATGGACACTTTACCCGCTCCGCTTTCTTTGTCCAGCCCTGCAAAATAAAATAGGAGGCTCAGGCATCTTCCCTGAATAAGTAAGTAAAGGATTCACCTTGAAATGCGAAAAACTTACCAGACTGGCGGGAAGGGTCAGGTTGTACCCACGGTCTTCGGTTTCCTTCGGCCACGTCTCATTGGCCTTGAAGAGCACCTTCTAAATGCCTTCGTGCATGACGCTAAAGAAATGTTGCAGGGTCTGGTGCTCGACCGGATTGAACTCCCACAAATTACAGGTCCAGCTTTGGCATGGAAGGATCTGATGAACTAGCATCACCTGGATCATGTTGACAAGCTTGATGTTCTTGTCCACCATGCTCTGGATGCGCGTCTGCAGTGCTGTCATCTCGTCCGACGCAGCCCAATTCAGGCCCTTCTCCAGCCAGGAGGTGAGCCACATTGGGGCTCCAGACTTGAATTCGGGAGCCGCGGCCCAGGTGGCATCGCAGGGTTCTGTGATATAGAACCACGATTGCTGCCACCCTTTGATGGTCTCCACGAAGGAGCCTTCGGGCCATGTGACGTTGGGCATCTTGCTCACCATGGCGCCTCCGCACTCTGCGTGTTGGCCACCCACCACCTTCGGCTTCACATTGAAGATCTTTAACCACAATCCGAAGTGGGGTGGGATGCGGAGGAAAGCCTCGCACACGACAATGAATGCCGAGATGTTGAGGAAAGAATTTGGGGCTAGATCATGGAAATCTAGCCCGTAGTAGAAGATGAGTCCATAGATGAATGGGTGGAGAGGAAATCCCAACCCTCGTACGAAGTGGGGGATGAACACCACCCTCTCATGGGGCTCCGGAGTGGGGATGATCTGCCCCTCGGCCGGGAGCCAATGGGTGATTTCTTTATCCAAATACCCCGCCTTCCGGAGCTTCGTAATGTCCTTCTCCTTGACGGAGGAGACCGTCCCCTTGCCTTGCGCTCCGGATCCGGACATGGTTGGAGTGCTTTCTTGGGGCGGAAAAGATGAGAACTTGGCTGCTGGAGCTCGAGAATGGGGGAGGCAGAGATAGAAGGCATGGGTGAAAGGGATGAATCCTTATCTCTTTATAAAGATAGTGAATATCAAGCGCCTCCCCACTCGCCCTAAAAACTCGCCTATTCCCAAGGGCCGTGCAGACGATACGATGGGATTACCCATGCCCGTATTGATGAGAATCCTGCAATAAGGGGACACGATCTCTGCTTCGACAAATATGGAGCGACAGCCTTAAAAACGTTTCGAAATAATGTACACGCAGCGACGTGATGTCACGCTACAAAAAGTTGTCAGCGGATTGGACTCGTGAAATATTATACTCTCTGCGGTTGTGTGTGGAATTTGTTTTGCAGAGACAGACACGATTCTTGTGTTCAAAGACTATTTTGGAGTATTCAGAGAAGGAACCCGCCTTGCAATGCCGAAGACAATTCGCGCGACGGACACCTCGTCATTGAAGCCTGGTTCAGGGGCTACTGAGGGAGTCCTGGATTATGGGGTCCTTGGATGTCTGGCCTATTGACATGGGCCGGACTGATGGGCTGTGAAGATACAAGACCGAAGACTCTCACCTGTGTCCGGATGGGACTCTCCTTGGCATGGAAGGCAAGCTTGGCGTCCAGATATGAAGATTCCTTTCTCTGTAACCTACTTTGTACAACCCTAGTCCCCTCCGGTGTCTATATAAACCGGAGGGCTTAGTCCGTAGAGGCAATCATAATCATACATGCTAGACTTGTAGGGTTTTAGCCATTACGATCTCGTGGTAGATCAACTCTTGTAATACTCATATTCATCAAGATCAATCAAGCAGGAAGTAGAATATTACCTCCATAGAGAGGGCACAAACCTGGGTAAACATCATGTCCCCCGCCTCCTGTTACCATCAACCCTAGACGCACAGTTCAGGACCCCCTACACGAGATCCGCCGGTTTTGACACCGACGGTGGGTGTCCACGCCGGAGGCTCCGCCTTGCCTGATGGCGAGCACCTCAGTGACTGTGCAGCCGCCGCTATCCGCACGGGTGAGCAGGTCATCGATGACCACCACGTTGGTGGGGAAAGCATCAAGGGATGTCGTGTCGGAGTCAACAAGCATCGGGTTGGTGGAGCCAATAGACTCCAAGTCAGAGGCGGGCTCGTTGTTTATGTCGAGCTTGCCAAGGAGATCGATGAGGCAGCTCTCGGAGCTGGTCGCGCCCATGCCTGGCACGGACTTGTCGAAGAGGCGGATCTCGCCGATGAGATCAGTGAGGCAGCTCACCGCGCAGGCGACTTTGACACCGTGCAGCGCGTCGGTGCTAACACCATCGGGCGTGTTGGGCTGGCTCCGCTCGCCAGGAAGGAACAAGGTTCCCGTCGAGAGAAGATCTCCAAACAATGATGCACCTAGCCCCACGGTGGGCGCCAAATGTTGGGTGGTTGGTGCGACATATGCCAAAGGATGGCTAATCATAGTGGGAGCTAGTAAAACGTCGTTGGTTCCTGGAAATGGGATAAGGCATAAACATGCAGGCCGGCGCATCTTACCCAGGTTCGGGGCTCTCCTAGGAGATAACACCCATAATCCTGCTCTGCGGGGTCTCCACATGATCACTAGATCAACAAGTGGCTACAAGGTTGCTCCTTAAGCTGTTTGGATAGAAGAGCAAGAAGGGCAAGGCTAGCTCTACTCCTCCCTCTATGTGTGTGTAATCTCAAAGAGGCTGAACCCTTTGCATGGGTGCCCTGGGGGTTTATATAGGCCTACCCCCCAGGGGTACAATGGTAATCCGGCCGGGTGTAGGCCCGAGCCGTCAGTGTCTATGGTCGCCTGCTTCTCCGCCGGCTGTTGTTGCCCGCCGCCTGCCGGGCTCTCGGTCGATAGGTTGGGCCCGCTGCTTGTGGGTCCTGTCGGCTACTCATCACTGTAGCCCTTCCTCTGATGACGAGAGCTTGGTCGGGGAGAGCGTGGCTATAGTACCGCCGCCTTGTGGGCATTCACTATAGCCACAGCCCGTCTTATCTAGTTAATGGCGCACAAACTTCAAGGGAAGGGAAGGGCCGACTGTCCAGAGCTGGCCTTCCTCTATACCGACTGGTCCGGGCATGCCGCCTTCTAGTATCTCACAAGCAAGTAGGGCTTGCTGCCCGCGGGCCGTACTGACGGCCCGTAGTGGGAGCATACCGCTCCTGCCATGCGTGATGTCATGGGCAGCGTGGCAAGAGTGCCGCGCCGGGCTAGGGATGGCCGCCTGATAAGCTGCACTGTGGCCATGTCCGCCCCTAGATTCGGGGGTGGCAGGTTGCACTGTAGCCACGCCCTATCTCGTCGCCATTATGTGGGTGCAAACTTTGAGGGCGCATGAGTGTGCCGCCTGCTAGGAGTCGGCCGCTTTAGTGGCCGCATGTCAGGAGTCGGCCGCTCTGGTGGCCGCCAACTTGGAGTCGGCCCATTCCAGGGTTGCTCTTTGGGCCTTGCCGCCTTCCTGCAGCCGGCCGCTTGGACTAGCCGGCCATAAGAAGGCGGTCCTTTGTCTTTATGCTTGAGGGGTGCAGCCGGCCTCGATGTCTTGAAACATCATGGGGAGCAGATAAGGCTACACGTGGTCATTTACTCCGACAAAGATTGCGGGTCATTTCGAGATACTCATCAGGGGTAGTGTCGGTGTCAAAACCAGCGGATCTCGGGTAGGGGATCCCAATCTGTGCGTCTTAGGCTGATGGTAACAGGAAGCAAGGGACACAATGTTTACCCAGGTTCGGGCCCTCTCGATGAAGGTAAAACCCTACTTCCTGCTTGATTAATATTGAAGATATGAGTAGTACAAGAGTAGATCTACCACGAGATTGTAGAGGCTAAACCCTAAGAGCTAGCCTATGACGGTATGATTGTAATTGTGACCGGCCTTCTAAGGACCATCCTCTCCGGTTTATATAGACACCGGAGAGGGCTAGGGTTTACATGGAGTTGGTTACAAGGAAGGAAATATAATATCTGGATCGCCAAGCTTGTCTCCCACGCAAAGGAGAGTCCCATCCGGACACGGGACGGAGTCTTGTGTCTTGTATCTTCACGCTTCAGTAGTCCGGACGATGTACATAGTCCGGCTGTCCGGATACCCCCTAATCTAGGACTCCCTCAGTAGCCCCTGAACTAGGCTTTAATGATGATGAGTCCGGCGCACAGTCTTGTCTTTGGCATTGCAAGGCAGGTTCCTTCTCCGAATACTCCAAGGTAATTATTAAACACGTAGACCGTGTCCGGATCTGCAAGATGATCTTCTCATACCGCTGTAGAGAGAATGATATTTCACCAATGTACTCTGTTGACAACTTTCTAGACAGTGCGACATGTCATCAAGGTCAGGTCATTATCCGAGCCATTTCCCCACATCCAGCCTCAGCGTATATTGCGAGGCAGTTTCCTTGGCATGTCTTGTCGAAGCAAAGATCGTGTCCCCTTATCACGGGATTCTCATCAATATGGGTATGGGTAATCCAACCGCACCGCTAATCGCAGCGAGTGGGAGGTGAGCGGGTTCCACCAGGCAAGTGGGGAGGCGCAAAAAGCTTTTACCACCTCTTATAGAGAGATAAGGTCTCTTCCTCTTTACCCATGCCTTCTCCTTCCGCTAACTCATTCCCCTCTGCTCGAGCCCTAATGCCCAAGCACTCTTCTTTTCCATTGAAGAGAGGTTTTCCAAAGATGTCCGGATCCAGAGAAGGAGGCAGATGGATGGCCTCTACCGTCCGGGAGAAGGATATCAAGAAGCTCCGGGAAGCCGAGTATCTGGCCAAGAAGATTGGCCACCGTCTCCGACCGGCGGGACAGGTTGTCCCTACTCCGGATCCTTACGAGAGAGTCGTGTTCCTTCCCCATTTTGTCCGCGGGCTCGGGTTTCCGCTCCACCCATTTGTTCGTGGAGTCATGTATTACTATGGGATTGATTTTCATGATCTTTCCCCCAACTCTTTTCTCAATATCTCGACGTTCATCGTCGTGTGCGAGGCCTTTCTTCGGATTCCGCCTCCCTTCGGCTTGTGGCTGAAGATTTTCAATGTGAAGCCCAAGGTGGTGAGTGGCGAACACGCCGAGTGCGGCGGCGCCATGGTGAGCAAGATGCCCAAGGTCGTTTGGCCGAAGGGCACTTTCAACGACTCCGTCAAGGAGTGGCAGCAGCGGTGGTTTTATATCACTGAACCACGCGGCAAAAAGTGGGCTGCAGCTCCTGAGTTCAGATCCGGAGCTCCACTGCAGCTCACGTCCTGGCCCAAGAAGGGCCCGAACTGGTCCTCGTCCGATGAGCTGTCACTGCTCCAGACGCGCGTTCAGAGCGTGGTAGACAAGGACGTCAAACTCGTCGACGTGGTCCAGGTGATGCTAGTTCGCCTAGTTCTCCCTTGCCAGCGTCGAGCCTGCACTTTGTGGGAGTTCGACCCAACCGAGCACCAAACCCTTCGGGAGCTCTATGATTCCTCCCACAAGGATATCTGGAAGGTGCTCTTCAAGTCTGGCAAATCGTGGCCGGACTCTGCCGAGGACCGGGGGTATCAATTATCCCATTCTGCAAGTCCGGTAAGTTACAGCATGCCCTGTCCATCCATGCTTCAGATGGCATGTAATGAGGGAGACATTTTAATCGTGTTTCACCGTGACCTCAGGGATGGATAAAGAAGGTGGAGCGGATGCATTGTGCGGCCCCGCTGCCGTAGGAACCAGTCGGACCTCTTCTAACGAAGATTCTGGTCCCTGCGCCATACGAGGCACCAAAGAAGGAGGCCTCCAAGAAGGTCAAGAAGACCCAGAGTGGCCTCCATTGCTGCGAGGCTTCGGACGCCAAATCTGAAGGCTCCAGCGACGCTCCTTCTTCTGAAGACGAAGAGGAGGAAGCAGAGGAGGACGAGCCTCGCTCTGAAGGCGGGAAGAAGCATGCGGCTTCCCCATCCCTGGAGGCCGAATCGCCCAAGAGGGGGAGAGGTTCCCATCCAGAGGCATCCACCCCGGCTGCCGATAGCAGCCCAGAGTGGGATCCCAAGGCCCAGCCCCTGGAAAAATTGTAAGTAACCGAAATCCAAATGCGCCTATGCATCCAGAGTCGTCTAAGTACAGTAGTTTTAACTGTCGCCACATCTCATACAGCCCGGCGAGGTCTCCTGCCGGACAGTCCTCATCGGAGGATTCGTTGAGCTCGGATGCTGTGGCGAGCGAGACGCCTCCGAGGGCTCCTTTTCTGAAGTCCAGGCGCGACACCGAGGTGTCGTCTCAAAGAGACCCAGAGCAGGGGGGCATGTCGCTGTATCCGGACACATGGGGGCAGCGGCCCCACGACGTGTCCATAATGGGGTAATCTCGGGTTCGGACCACAGCCGGATAAAGTCCTGGAGGCCTCTAAGGCTCCAGGATCGGGCGAGCGGCCATCCTCAATGGAGGGAGGTTTGCCTACTCCGCCGCTACCCTCAGTCTACGCAGAGCTGCCGGGCGGTCTATCGACAGTGTTAAAGAACGCGTCTATCGTCGATGAACATCAGACCCTCATGGGTGCGGTGGTTGGAAAGATTCAGTCTGCCGAAAGCGGGCTGAATGAGTCCTGCCTTGGCCTTATAAAGGCTTTTGAGGTATGGTTTCTAAGAAACCTTTGAGGAATCATCATAATATGAGTAGTAGCCCCTGATACACTGTCCGGCAAAAGAGAGCCGGGCAGGGGAGCAAACCCTTTTTTGTAGTGGGAACCTTTGTATACCTCTTTGTTTGAAAACATGCGTCTGCGGAGAAGACGACCGATCATGATGCGGAAGTATCTGAACTAAAGCAAAGCCTGGAACGGGCCGAGGAAGATCTTGGCCGTGTGAAGAAGCAATTAGAGGAGAAGCAAGGTATGTTTAAACATTGTCTTGCATTGGGCACGAATGAATAATTGTGCCTATTGAAAAGTATTTGTGTTGTACGCCCTAGGAGTGAGTGCCGAATATGAGGTGCTGAAGAAGGTGGTGGTTGATGCCAACGAGAAGGCTACTGCCGAACAGGCACTTCGTGAAAAACACGAGGCCAGGGTCATCATAGCTGAACGGAAGCTCTAGGAGGCTGTGACGAAAAGCTAGAGCTTGGAGCAGAGTCTAGTAGGGAAAGAATTCGAACTCGCCCAAGCTCTCCAAGCCGCAGAAGATGCTCGGGAAGAATCCCGAGGTGCTGTGCGGGACATTCAGGAGGCCCGGAAAGTTGCGGCTGGTAAGGCATGTTGTATCTATGGCCATTATTACGTGATAGTGGGGAGAACTCTAAGCGACAAGCTGAATTCTTGATTTTACAGGAGCGTTTGCGGATCTGCCTCGCAGCATATCAGATGCCGCCCAATTTTACCAGACCGAGGAGAGGAAGTCTGCGGAGAGGAACTTTTGGTCGCAGTATTTGGCGCCGAACTATCCGATGCCTTTTATCGATCAGCTGAAGCAGCTCGTCGAACTACACCCGGCGGCCGAATTGGCCATGAAGGACTTGATTGTCCGGCTGTGGCTTGCGGAGCCAATTCCAAGCAGTTACTTCGGACTCGTGAAGAGGATTGTGGGCACATGTCTTCAGCTTGATGCTATCAAGCGATCAGTATGTATAAAAGGTGTGCGCATGGCGTTCGCCCGTGTGAAAGTGCATTGGGGGAAGCTACATGCGGCGAAGCTGATGACTGAGGGGCCACCGGAGGGTAAGGAGCACCGCAAGCCCGAACTGTACTATGAAGGTGTACTAAAGGGGGCCCGCATGGTGGTGTATAAGTGCACCAAAGTTATTATATTTCCTTGAGGGCATTCTTGCCAATATTTGTAATATGGGATAATGGCACTTTTATTATATATTGCCTATTTTGTTTGAACATATGTTCTTCCTGTGCGACTGTTTATTGTATGTAAATTCTAAGAGTTGGCCAGTCGTCGGCTTCAGCCCCCACGTGAGAAATACGGGGGTGTTTGAGATATATCTGAACACTCTTTATCCCATGGTTGGGTCCTTGTGAGGAGGTGTTTCTCACCACGAACCAGGCAATCGGACTATAGGGCTTTAATACTCTCACTTAGCCATAGGAATTCGAGTATGGTCGGCGCAGCCCCTAGTGTTCGGAAGGCCGAACTAGGGGCTCTATTGGCGCCTGATCGGAAGACCAATCCGTGGCAGTCTGCATTTATGATGGCATTACGCGGAATAAATCTTTAAGGATTTTACAACCTCTTGAACAGCTCACCAGCTCTCGTTGCATTATGACAGTCGGTTTTCGGCTTTCTCTACTGAGGTGCTCGTCCGGCAGAACCGGGACACAATCGCAGTAGTTCTCCCAGCGCTACCTTAGCCGACGGAATGGAACATAAGGTACCAAAACATGGGAGCCGGGCAAACCCAACCAATGACCCAAGACATGATTCGGAGCTGATGCATATAGTGCTATAAGTTCGGGGTGCCGAGTGACCAAAAAGGTGGTCGGACTTTGTTGCCATACTGTGAAGCCCCTGGCATAACTGGGCATAACACGAAACGTGGATGCCGTTTAGTGGCAAAGAGGCGTCAATGATAAATGACGGCCGGTACATGTTATTGAAGTATACACATTGTAGCAGGATAATATGGCTATGCATATGAGTGCGATTTATGAGTATGAAAAGAGATGGTTTTTGGCGGAACCTGTGATGGCCGGACTGTAGGGGCCTATGAGTGGATCGAAATTAAATCCGGACAGCCTTCTACCTGCATGATCCTGTCTTTGTGTGTCCGGGCCAATTCCACGCCACCAATCCTGTTCCGCATAAAAGTTAGTTTGTGAAGGTAAATGCTCGGAGGCAGCCGAACGTCCTCTTGTGGTTGGTCTAAAGGTTCCTGATCGGACCATGGTGACCCCAGCCGCTATACCATGAAGCAGCGCAGACTCCTCAGTTGGTGTCCGGATAGTTGGCTGTCATATCAAAATTTTGATAGGCATGCACGACTTGCTACTCCAGCAGCTGTATGATTTCCGCTCTAGGGGCGGGGTTTGGCCTTGTACATAGGCGTGAGTATATCACCGGTGTTGGCCTAATGGTATACCACGTGGAATCTAGTCAACGTGGTTCATCCCGTTAGCAGACGGTGGGTTACCGTATGAGGGGAATGCGCCGATGACGTGGCATTTTTTGGTTATCTGAAAACAACCGTTAGAGCGGTGGGCCAATGAACTTGGCCCTTGCCACTGACATCTTGTAGAAGGTGTTATTCGCGGTTTTATACCTGCGAGGGCATTTCTCGGACTACTAGGTCTAGGGGTACGGCAATTGAATTGTTGTGGTTTGTATGATAGGGGGCGATTGGCCATACTGTTGTGCTTTGGGGGGTCTCTTGACTAGATGCCTCCCTTCATTGTTTCTGGCACACGACCGGTCACTTTGTTTTGAGGATCCGGCATTCTCTATTGGTATGTTTTGTCGTCCTTCTAGGAGTACCGTGAATTTCACAAGGTTTATCAAGTATGTGGCTCGGGCCGGATAGGCTTGAGCTGCTCTTTGTCCGTTGACCAGACTGGGAGTTGCTGGGCTTGGCACCAGCTTCCTTGGCTTGACGTTTATGACCGCTGCACCGAGGCTGTAGGATGCCTCTTCGTGTATCCTTTTTACTGTCTTGGACCGTAGTGGTGTGTGTACATCGGGTTGTGTGCCTTTGGTTCTCCTGCTTAGGTTGAGGTAGCCGGTTGTGCCGCGTATGCCCTTTGTTAGGGTGGTCGAATCCGTACTTTGCGGTGGCCAGGATCTTGGTCCACCTACCCACTAGCAAATCTTGGTCAGCTTTAAGCTGCTCTTGCTTCCTTTGCAGGCTCCTTGCCATGGCCATGAGCCGTCTCTTGAAGCGGACTTGTTCCACTGGATCTTTAGGCACGCCGAATTCGTCATTGTCGAGGCTTACCACGTCTTCGGAGGGGGGTGTATAGTTGTCCCTCTCCAAGTATCCCACCATGGCCGGTCCGGACTGCTTGAAGGTGGGCTGATCAGGGCTGTATTCCTCTTCGGCACCATCCAGATTGCTTTCATCTCCGGGGTCGGTATTGATGTGGCGGGGCTTGGAGCGGGGCCGAAGACGCCCATGCTTTGCATTTCCCCCTGAGGGGTTATCCTCCGTTGCCTCGTCGCCATTGGTTTCCTTCGGAGTGTCCACCATGTATATATCGTATGCGGAGGTGGCCGTCCACCGCCCTATGAGCGGTGGCTCCTGTACTTCTCCTGCATCGTCGTCCATACCGTCGATGTCTTCAGAGTTGAAGTCAAGCACATCGGTTAAATCGTCGACCGTGGCAATGAAGTGGGTGTGGTTGGGCAACGAATTCCTTCGTCGCCTGCATCCCTCTCAAGCCAGACACAGTTCGGCCCAGAGCCTCCTGACGACGAGAGAGACTTTAATGAATTCAGCATGTCGCCAAAGGGCGAGTGCTGGAAGATATCTGCAGCAGTAAACTCCATTACCGGAGCCCAACCTGGCTCGGCTGGCTCGAGGGTGTGCGGACTGGAACCAACAACCGGATACGAGTCTAGGGGGGCGGGGTTATAGGCTTCCACAGAGGTGAGAACTGTATTCGGCTCCAACACTGATGAGTGTGCGGCCTGTGGGGCGGGGTCCACCCCTTCGCCCTTAGGCAACGCAACCTGCTCCGGATTTAGATCCGAGGCTTTTACTAAGGGGTGATATCCCGAGCATCGTCCGATGGCAGGTCTAAGCCGTGCCCATCGTGACTGTTCGGTGCTCCTGGAGCAGGCCCAAATCCGTCGAAGATCAAGTCTCCGCGAATATCCGTCGTGTAGTTCAAGTTTCCGAACCTGACCTGGTGGCCAGGGGCGTAGCTATCGATCTGCTCTAGATGGCCAAGCAAATTGGCCCGCAGTGCGAAGCCGCCGAACACAAAGATCTGTTCGGGGAGAAAGGTCTCCTCCTGGACCGTGCTGTTGACGATTGAAGGCGCCATCAAGCCTCAAAGCGACGACACAGAGGAACTCTCAATGAAAGCACCAATGTCGGTGTCAAAACCGGCGGATCTCGGGTAGGGGGTCCCGATCTGTGCGTCTTAGGCTAATGGTAACAGGAAGCAAGGGACACAATGTTTACCCAGGTTCGGGCCCTCTCGATGGAGGTAAAATCCTACTTCCTGCTTGATTGATATTGAAGATATGAGTAGTACAAGAGTAGATCTACCACGAGATCATAGAGGCTAAACCCTAAGAGCTAGCCTATGATGGTATGATTATAATTGTGATCGGCCTTGTAAGGACCATCCTCTCCGGTTTATATAGACACCGGAGAGGGCTAGGGTTTACATGGAGTCGGTTATAAGGAAGGAAATATAATATCCGGATCGCCAAGCTTGTCTCCCACGCAAAGGAGAGTCCCATCCGGACACGGGCCGGAGTCTTGTGTCTTGTATCTTCACGCTTCAATAGTCCGGACGATGTACATAGTCCGTCTGTCCGGATACCCCCTAATCCAGGACTCCCTTAGGTAGGATGAAAGGGATCGATAGGAGGCACACAAGGGATAGTAATATACTTGTTCAAATTATATACATTGAAAATCTCAAGCATGTCATTTTTCCAAGCATTAAAGAACTCTCCATCAAGCATAGGCACTCTACGTCTAACACTCCCAATCGTAGACTCGTCCATCTTCCTCCAATGGTGATTAAACCAAAGCAATGGAAACAAATGCTTTGATACCAATTGAAAGGATCGAGAAGAGGTGTCTAGAAGGGGGGGTGATTAGACACTCAAGAAGCAAAAAATAAAGCAGTTTTTATGTTCTTCAAGTTGAGGTGGAGGTTTAGCACAATGTTAAGCATTCCCAGTACATTTCAAATGGCAAGACTATAAGCAGCGGAAAGAGTAAAGCATGCTAGTTGCAAGAAAGTAAAGGGATGGGATTGGAGTGTGCAAACGCAATGAAGACACAGAGATTTTTGGCGTGGTTCAGATAGGTCGTGCTATCGTACATCCACGTTGATGGAGACTTCTACCCACGAAGGGTAATGGTTGCACGAGTCCACAGAGGGCTCCACCCACAAAGGGTCCATGAATAAGCAACCTTTTCTATCCCACCAAGGCCATCACCCACGAAGGACTTGCCTCACTCGGGTAGATCTTCTCGAAGTAGGCGATCTCCTTGCCCTTACAAACTCCTTGGTTCAACTCCACAATCTTGTCGAAGGCTCCCAAGTGACACCTAACCAATCTAGGAGACACCACTCTCCAAAAGGTAATAGACGGTGTGTTGATGATGAAATCCCTGCTCTTGTGCTTCAAATGATAGTCTCCCCAACACTCAACTCTCTCACACAGATTTGGCTATGGTGGAAAGAAGATTTGAGTGGAAAGCAACTTGGGGAAGCCTAGAGATCAAGATTCTTGTGGTTGGATTGGAATGTCTTGGTCTCAACACATGAGTAGGTGGTTCTCTCTTAGAAAAATAAGTAGTGGAAGTGTAGGCACGTTCTGATGGCTCTCTCTCAAATGGAGAAGGGGGTGGAGGGGTATATATAGCCTCCACACAAAATCCAACCATTACACACATTTGACCCAACTCGGTCAGACCGAATAGAAGAACTCAATGAGACTGATTTAGTTCAAAATGTGAATGTTAGGAATCTCGGTAGGACCAACATGATCAATTTGATGGAACCGATGTGCTAGGGCTAGGGCAAAACCTCATCTCAGCGAGACCGATTGCACAAACTTGGTGAGATCGATTTCAGCAATGATCAAACAAAGAGTTGGTCAGGCAAATTCGGTGGGACCGATTGCACATTACGGTGAGACCGAAATAATTGCAATAGGCAACAAAGAGTTTACAAGGCAATGTCGGTGAGATCGAGATCCATATCGGTGTGACCGAATTGTCTAGGGTTTCTAGCTGTGGCTATGTCAAATGAACTCAGTGGCGCCGGATGGATCAAATCGGTGGGGCCAAGTTTGACTTTAGGTTTTGGACATATGTGTAAATGAGAAAGTGGCTGAGGGTTTTGGAGTAATATCACTAAGCACTTTGAGCAAGTAGACCATTAAGCAACACCTCATCCCCTTTTAATAGTATTGGCTTTCCTATGGACTCAATGTGATCTTGGATCACTAAACTGAAAATGAAGAGTCTTGAACTTTTTCCAATCTTTGTCCTTAGCATTTTGAAGGGGTTCCACATCCTCTTGTCCTTGCCACACCATTGTTGAACTCATCTGAAATGTACTCGATAAAAATATTAGTCCAACAAGAGATATGTTGTCATTAATTACCAAAATCACCCAGGGAGCACTTGTGCTTTCAGGGGGCGGTTGCACAAAGAGCGGAGGCCGCAGAGCAGCACGACATACATGATGCTAATCATTTTACCCAGATTCAGGCCGCCGCGAGGCGTAAAGGCCTACGCCTGCTTTTGGTAGATTGATGGAAGGACCGTGGTGCTGCGGTGTGGTTGAGGCCGGCAAGGTTGCCTCTAGATGAGCAGATACGCGCGTAAGGGTACAAGAGGGGCCTGAATCCTTTCTACGGTCACCTCGGCCCTCCTTTTATAGGCAAAAGGTGTTACCACAATGGCAAAATGGTCATTTATCCACTGATTAGATAGCCAACAGTTCTATCATACCTAACTCTGGCAGTTAGGACAAAATGCATTAAACGCGCCGATGTATGTCACATCGAGGATGCAGCCCGGCAAGCCTTGTCGCGCCGTTCCAGGCATCTTTTGTCTGCCTTAGTGACGCACGTCTGGACGGGTGTCACACAGGCATGATCTTCTCTCCAAATGACTGCCACGCGTTAAGTGACAGCCACTTAACCACCTGGGGGCTCGACACCGCACTAATTGGTGACTTACATTGTGATGCGGTGGAGTGGCGGAGTCTTGGTGGGGGAGTGGATCTCCGCTGGCCCGGGCAGGCCTGTCAGGGCATATTGGTTTTGTCTTCGCGGAGGCCTTGACCTGACCAGGCTCGCCTGCCCGGAAAGGGAGGTTTCTCCCTTGGTGAAATCTTGTTCTCCTGGTTGATCTTGTACTTCTTGATCCGCCCTTTGATCTCTCAAAGGGCTCTCACTTCGCTTGGCCTTGGCATTTGTTCTTGATGAAGATTGCTTCTTTGCCGCTGTGCCTGTGTAAAGTCTAGACAACACCCACAAAGGTCTATTGCACCGACAGGAACCCCCGGGCCTGGCTCGGACATGTTGCCAGGCAATGTTGTGGTAGGCCCTATCAATTACACAGGCAGGGGCTTCGAGCTGATATCTGCTTTCCTTCGATATTTTCCCCGGTTCTTCAATAACTCGTGCTCAAGTCGGTTTCCGGTTTCCCCGCGTGGCGTGTAAAACATAGTGGGGGAGATTTTACGCCACGATCTGTGGGCCGCCCGCGTCCCATGTTCACGGGGCGGTAACTGCCATACCGCTAGATTCCCTACCTTCTGTCGTTTCCGCCACATATGTCGCATGCATTGTGTAGGTTTGGCGGCAGATGCGGAGGGCATGGTAACGAGCGCCATGGTAGAAAGCCAGCCATCACAGATAGGCTCAGGAGGTCAGTCTTGATTCAGCACGTCGTTGGTGATGTAGAGGAACTGGATTGGAGGAGTGGGGCGGTTGCCTTCAGGGTGAGGAGCCAGCCCCCCGCCCCGTTCGCCTATAAAAATGGAACATGGGTGGGGTGCTTGCATACACACCTCGCTCCTTCCTCTTCCTTAGCATTCCTTCCCCGCCATGGCAAGAGAGTGAGGGCATGGTGGTACTCCGGTGGCGGCGATGAGGGCTTCCACTCGACAGAACCTCCCGCCTCCCATTGAGGACACGAGGGCGGAGCCCACTGCGAGAGGAGGTGGAAGGGGGTGCAGTCCTGGCCGTCGTGGCACTCGGGGCCGAGGAGGACGATGGGTTGCTCTGATCGCCCCTCTGCGGGCCGCTCAACCTCCAATGGAAGGCCACGTCGGAGACCAACTTTGGAGTTCATCATCAGATTGCACAGGTCCCCGCGCGGTCGCCTCTGTCTCCCTACCCTGTTTGCGAGGGTGATGAGCTTGAACAGCCGCATGCGTTGAAGCTGCACATGAGGGGCTGCTGCAATGGTAGCATGCGGGTGGATGTGGTTGTTCTCGCCCCTCACGTCATGTTCTTATGACGCGGCTGGAATACCTTTGCTCGCGCGCACACCTTGTCGGAGGAACATGTCCTCCATTTTAAACTAATGGAGGCTGATCTACTCTCCATCAAGGTCTCTGGGTGTTCGGGTGAGCTCAAACGATGATGAAAGCTCCTCCTCAAGCGACGACGATGAGAAGGACAGCAGCAGTGTTGATGACAGCTCCAGCGGGGAGGACGACAGCTCCCGCTAATCCCCGGATACACTGTCACTGTGAGCAAGGAGCTGGCGGTACCACCATCTACACCTGCTTCTTCTTCACAGCAAGGCGATTTGTCGGGGTGTTGGGTGTGGATGGTGCCGCCACCTCCTCCAGGAGCCTTCCAGCTGGGTCCCGGCAGGCTTCCCCGCGGACTCCGACTTTGTTCGCCCTGCCGCGCCCTTCTGGCCCTGGTGGCAGTGATCAGGGGTCCGCCTAGCTGCTCTTCTTGCCCATCACCTCTGTCTGCGGCCTCCTGATCTTGTCAGGCTGCTCCCGGCAGGACCTTACAGGGTCAGGCTGGGCTTCTGCCCAGACACTCCTTTTGCCCTCTTCACCTCCTGAAGTAGTTCCTAGGAGGAGAGGAACAGGAAAGGGATTACATGGCACTTATCTTTTTTCAATCTAAAATATGTAGGCATTTGCCAAACTTTAGCTTCAAAGATGTAATCTTTTTCCTTTTATCCATGTTCGAGCTCTCTAAGATTTGTACTTATTTATCCGCATATTAATGAAAAAGGCAGCTTTGCTGAAATGCTTGTGCATGTGTTATGTCCATGTAGAGGAGAAAATGCCTCTATACTTTTAAGTAAACAAGCTCTTTCCGGAAAGCTACTTTGCCGCTGCCTTTCGTTGTTGCCGTAGGGCTTGGCCTACCGGGCGCAATACCACGGGAAGGCACCAGCCCCCCGTTGAACCCTTCCCGGTAGCTACCACTACGACCATCCTGGTCAAAATGTAGTTCGAGTCACAGGATGGAGCACAAATACCTTGGGGTGACGAGGTTTTCCATGCACAAGTACTCTTAAGAGGCACGAATGGGTAGCAAAGGGAAACTTATCTATCTGGGTTGCCGAGGATTGACATGCGAGCTTGTTTCCTTCTTCTCCTTTCGGGGCAGGTCCACGGCAAGGGCCCATCGATTAGTGCGAAAGCAAACATAGCACATATGACCTTATCTACAGGACCATGGTATGTTTGTCCAAATGCTATGCATGCATGCAAGTTTTCGGGGGGGGGGGCAGCGCTTTGTTTTATTGTCTGTGCCCAGGGTCTGCGCCTGGCTTTTTTCAACGGGTTACATGCGCATCAGCAAGGCTTGTACAAAAGAGTGGCTGACGGGTAGGGCCCGACAGCTGCGCCTTATGGGTAGACCCTGCGAAGATGCTCAATATTCCATAAGTTTTGCGACTGAATACCATCTTCGGTTTCCAGACAGACAACGCCAGGTCTGGTGACTCATACCACCCAGTAAGGGCCTTCCCACATTGGCGTCAACTTATTTGCACCCTTGGCGGACTGAACACGCCTAAGGACAAGGTCTCCTTCCTCAAGGCTCCGGGCACGAACCATGCGGCTATGATAGTGGCGCATGGCTTGTTGATAGCATGCAACATGCGTAGAATCTCTGAGACGGTTCTCCTCAAGGAGCATGACATCGTCATGCCGGTGCTGCTCTTGCTCTACTTCATCGTAGGAAAATACTCGAGGATACCCGTATATGAGTTCCGTGGGGATCACTGCTTCTGCCCCATAAACTAAGGAGAAGGGAGTCTGGCCGGTGGCTCGATTTGGTGTCATACGGAGGGACCAAAGAACCACCAGCAGCTCGTCGATCCAGCGCCTTCCGCACTTTTGCAGCTTGTCGAAAGTTCTTGTCTTGAGTCCTCGCATCACTTCAGCGTTCATCCACTCAGCTTGTCCATTGTTTCTGGGATGGGCCACGTAAGCAAATGAAACTTTGCTTCCGATGGTTTGAAGGTATTGCAAGAAGACATGGCCTTTGAATTGGGTGTCGTTGTGTGTGATTACTCTAGTGGGTACTCCAAAACAGCACACCAATCTTTTTAAGAACGTGATAGCTGACTATGCAGTCACCTTCTTCACAGGCTCCACTTCTGGCCACTTTGTAAACTTGTCGATTGCAACATACAAGTATTCAAAGCCCCCGGTAGCACGGGAGAAGGGCCCCAGAATGTCAAGCCCCCAGACCGAAAAGGGCCATGACAAACCAATTGTATGGAGAGCTTGAGCAGGTTGATGAATGTTCTTGGAATGGAACTGGCAGGCTTCACATCTGGTGACTAGCTCGATTGCATCTTGGAGGGCCATGGGCCAGTAAAAACCTTACCGGAAAGCTTTTCCAACCAAGGTTCTTGATCCAAGATGGGAGCCGCACACGCCTCTGTGTCTCTCTGCCAACAGTTCTTTTCCCTCTTCCCGGCAATTGCACTTCAATTTCACACCGTTCGTCCTCCTTCTCTATAGTGTGTTATCTACGAACTGATACATACTGGTCCTTCACATTGCTCTTTCAACTTCTTCTTGCTCTTTGGGAATATCTCCTATTTGGAGGTAGTGGACTATGTGTTCTGCCCAAGTTGGAGCCTACGGCTCGACAACAAGGACAAATGACACCTCCTCGTTCGTGGGAGTGCAAAACTAGACCGCAAGGACTAGTCAAGCAGGAGGGTGCTACTCATCAGGCGAAGTGGAGTTGTTCCCACTAGCCTCTCTATTGGGGGCTTCGGAAAGCTCTGCCGGGAGAGGCTTGCCGGAGTCCAATTTCCTCCTTTTTTTGGCCATCATTGTTGGGGATACAGAGGGTTGAGTCAGGTGGAGGATAAAAGTCCCTGGTCCCACTGGAAGCTTTTGGGCAGTGCATTTAGGCAGATGATCAATGATGTTGTTTTCCACATGTGGTACGTGCTCTGTTTGTAATCCGTCAAAACGCTCCTCCAACTTCCTCACTTCCTCAACATATGCATCCATCAATGGCTCTCGTAATCCTTGTTTACTTGTCTCACCACAAGCTGCGAATCTCCACGAATGATCAACTTCTTGATTCCCAATTTTGTTGCTATCCTGAGCCCGGCAAGAAGTCCTTCATATTCTAAAGTGTTGTTGGTAGCTTTCTCTCGGGGGAAATGCATCTGGACTACATACTTGAGGTGCTCTCCATTGGGTGCAACGAGGAGCACGCCATCCCCCGCACCCTGTAATGAGAAAGCACCTTCGAAGTACAAGATCCATTGTTGAGGCGCCTCCTCTTGCCGGGTATGGTTGTTTCCGGTGTCTCTTCATCTGGGGTTGGTGTCCATTCTGCAATGAACTCCGCCAATGCTCTACTTTGAATGCTTGATGTACTCTCGAACTTCAAACCAAAGCTTGACAGTTCCAAAGCCCATTCCACTATCCTGCCGGTGGCCTCTGGGTTTCTCAGTATACGTTGCAAAGGGAAGCGTATGACAACCGTGATCTCATGGGATTGGAAGTAGTGGCGCAGTTTCCATGAGGCCATGACAAGGCCAAAGATCAACTTTTGTATGCCAAAGTACCTTGATCTAGCCCCCTGCAATAGGGAGCTGACAAAGTATACTGGTCGAAGCACCACTTTCTTCTTTGTCATAGTATTGGAACTGTCTCCGTTACCCACTCCTCCCTTCTCTTGATCTGGATCCGACCTTGCTGGGATAGGTTCTAGTTCCTCTCCGGAGGGGGCAGTAGCTACGATTGCTTTTTCATCCACTTCCCGCTGCGCCACCAACTCTGCACTAACCACTTGATTGGTTGCCTCTAGGTATAGTAGCAATGGCTCTTGTGGTTTAGGAGCACCTAAGGTGGGAATAGAGGAAAGATAGGTCTTCAAGTCTTGCAGCGCTGCTTCTGCCTCCGGGGTCCACTTCGTCAGCCCTGCCTTCTTCAGGATTTTGAAGAACGGCAAGGCGCGCTCGGCACACTTGGAAATGAACCTGCTTAGCATGGCAACACATCTGGTCAGGCACCTCACGTCTTTAACTGTCTTGGGTGCTTGAATCTTCTCGATCGCCTTGATCTTGTTGGGATTGGCCTCTGTCCCCCGGTGAGACACAAAGAAGCCAAGTAGCTTGCCTGAAGGGATGCCGAACACACACTTCTCCGGGTTCAGCTTCAAGTTGATCTTGCGCAGATTTGTGAAGGTCTCTTTCAAGTCATGAATAAGAGTTGATTTGTCCTTGGTCTTGACCACTATATCATCCATGTAGGCCTCAATATTTCAATGCAGCTGGTGCATAAATCCAATTTGCACTACCCTTGCAAAGGTGGAACCAACACTTCTTAACCAGAAAGGCATCCGCACGAGGTAGTATGTGCCGCACGGGGTTATGAACACGGTCTTCTCCTCGTCTTCCTTGGACATGAATATCTGGTGGTACCGAGAGTATGCATCCAAGAAGGAAAGTAGGTTGCACCCAGAGGTGGAGTCTACGATCTGGTCGATGCGCAGCAAGGGGAATGGGTCCTTCGGGCATGCCTTATTCAGATTCATGAAATCTATGCAAAGCCTCCACTTCCCATTCGCCTTGTGTACCACCACTGGGTTTGCCAACCACACTGGATGCAGCACTCCCCTGACCAAACCAGCCGACTCTAGTTTCTTGATCTCCTCAGCAATGAACTGTTGCTGCTCCAAAGCTTGCTTCCTGACCTTCTTCTTGAAGGGTCGGCCATGAGGGCAGACAGTTAGGTGGTGCTTGATTACCTCCCTGGGAACACCAGGGACGTCAGATGGTTGCCAGGCAAACACATCAACATTCGCCCATAGGAAGGCAATAAGCGCGCTTTCCTATTTGTCATCGAGGGTGGAGCTGATAGCGAATGTACCATCAACACCAACCAGCCCTGCCGGGACCTTTTTTGCAGCAGGCACGACAACTTTGGATCTCTTGCTAGTGGAGCTCTTCGGCAAATCATCAACTGGTGCAGCACACTCTGGAGACATGCGCTTCCCTGATCCCTCGCCGGCGCCTCCACTGGCTTTCTTCCCTTTCTTACTTTCCTTAGCGGCGACCGCGCCCCGGTACATCTTGTCCATGCATATTACTGCGTCCTTCTTGTCCGACGGAATGGAAATGACGCCCATCGGCCCTGGCATCTTTAGTGTGTTGTAGGCATAATGAGATGCCGCCATAAACATGGCCAGGGCGGGGGCCAAGGATTCCATTGTACGGCAAGGGGAAATCTACCACATCAAACACAACCTTCTCGGTCCGGTAGTTCAATTCCCCTCCAAATGTTACCGGCAACGTGATCTTCCCCTTAGGACGACTCCTACCAGGGTTGATTCCTTGAAACGTGCCAGTAACCTCAAGCTCCTCGTCCGATATCTGCAGCTTGCTGATGACCTTGGGGGAAATCAGATTCAACCCAACCCCACCATCAACTAAAATCTTTGTGACCTTGAGGTGGCGAATTGTTGGGGAGACCAACAACGGCAATCACCCTACCCCCATGGTGCGGTCTGGGTGGTCCTCTACATCAAAGATGACAGGCATGTGGGACCACTTGAGCGGCTTCTGGGAGCCAACTGTGGGTTCAACGGTGTTGACCTCATGTGCCCATTATTTGAGCTGGCGGTGGAAGGAGTGTAGACACGCACCCCCGTCAACGCATAGGGCCTCACTTGCCTTCTGGAATTCCCGCTCACTGGTTTCCTCATCATCCTCTCCATCAGTTCCACTGTCGTCTTCTTCTCACCGCCCCTGGCGGGCTTTTCCTGCTACTGGGAAGCTTTGCCGCGACGTTTTCCGATGCCGCCATGACCCTTCCCACCAACACCTTCCTGATCCTTTTCTTTGTCACACTTCTCATATTCTGCTCTCTGTTTCTTGACAAGTTGCTCGACCTGGTGACACTATTGAAGGTCATGGCCTTTGGTCTGGTGAATCTTGCGGTATGGCCCGTCAGCCTTCCCAGCTATTTCGGCCGCCGCGGTCTCCCGGCAATCAGCGCATGCGACATCTTCCTTGCTGGGGGCTTCGGCCTTGGCCTTCTTGCTGGTACTAGGGGTGTTAGAACCCTCAAAAGCCAACACTGCCTTCTCTCTACACTTCTCGTTGTGCTTCTCACTCTTCATCTTCGAGTTGGCGGCATCATCGTCGTCTTCTGAATCAATCCCGATGACTTCCTCCTCTCCAGGGAGTCTCCTCCCTTCTTCCATACGGGCGCACTTGTCCGCCAGGGTGTATAGCTCGTTCATAGTCTTGGACAGTCGGACGTTCATCTTGGAACGTATCCTTCTGTTGCACACATTCGACTGAAACATTGTGATGATAGCTGCCGGGTGGATGTCTGGGATGTTCCTGTGCACCCAGCTAAATCTATGCATATACTTTAGCAGACTTTCTCCTTCCTTTTGCGGGAGGAGTTGCAAGTCACTGGGCCACCCTGGTTCTTGGTGGCCGCCCATGAAGGTGCCAGCGAACTCATTGCATAGGTCAACCTAGGATGAAATGGAGTTTTCCGACAGGTGCATTAGCCACTACCTCACATTTGGCTTGAGCACTAAAGGGAAAAAGTTGGTGAACACCTTTTCATCTCTCCCTCCGGCAACCTAAACAGTGATGGTGTAGATGCTCAAGAACTCCATTGGGTTCAACTTTCCATCATACTTTTCTGGTATCTTTGGCTTGAAGACGCGGACAGACGGCCGGCGCACTTGTCGCAGCTCGTGAGTGAAGGCAGGGCACCCAACCTAGAAAGGTAAGTAACCGCCTCCACTGGGCGTGGGCTCGTCTTCGCTGGGTTGTTGCGCCTGTCAGATTGGCGGTGGGTCTCGCGGCTTCGCTCTATAGTGACGCGTGCATCTTCCCTCTGCCAATCTTCTAGGACCCGTCGCTGGTCTCGGTGGGCTCAGGGATCAGACAAAGCCATTGATGCCTCGTCGTGCTCCCCGCCACACAGCTCGGGCTGCGATCTTTGCGCCAACTGCCGAGGAGGGGACTGTACCATTGGATTGGCCCCCTCAATACGGTCGATGGATCGGGTCATTGCCGTTGCTTGTGGGTGCCGTGGCGGGTCTGTTCGCTGCGATCCTCCCGCTTTAGCAAAACCGATCAAACTCTGGATGGTGGCTCTCCACTCATCCATTTGATCAGCCGCTGGCGGGAATCTCAGTAGGAGTTGGGTCTATGCCATGGCTTCCAAAGCGATGCTCGGCATGGACGATGATGCAGATCATGACGTCGCTCGGCTCCTGATGGTGCCGGTGGTGGTGGCGCCATGTTCCCAATGTTGCAAGCCCATCGCCACGGTGGTACGGTGATGAGAAGAGTGTGCTTGGGGGTTGGCGACCCCGTTAGGCACTTCGTCTTGATCACCCTGCTCTGGGGACGGCGCATGTCCCGTAGCTGCGCCTGTAATAGGGGTCGCTACGGGGTCGTGGCTCGTACCAGAGCGGGCGTTGTCGCTGAGGCTACGCCCCAGTGTGACGGGGAGGTGCAGATGGTGCCCCCCCCCTCAACACCCTTGGGAATGTGGCCGTCGGGATGTTGCTGGAGCTGCTCTCCTCCAGCATTCCCCACTCCCGCTTCGACCGCTCGGGAGAATACGACGGTGCCGCCTATGCCGCTCATGTCTCCCGCGGTGCCCACATCCCCCAATGTTGTTGCTGCTTCCACAGAACCAGCGGAGGCATACGAGGTTGCTTTTGAAGTGGAAGGACGAGTCATCATACTAGGCTTTTTTCTTGGGCACCATGGGTGATGACGCTAATGATGAAGAGGATGGTGATGAAGACTGACGTGTTGATCATGACCTAGGATTCGCGTACGTGAGCCCCCTACCTGGCGTGCCAAAGATGTCGTGGGATGACACGATCACTTATGGGGCCATCGGGCCCCTTGTGGTTCGGCAGGGGGGCAGTCACGTTGCACAAAGAGCGGATGCCGCGGAGCAGCACGATAGAGATGACGACGATCATTTTACCCAGGTTCGGGCAGTCGCGAGGCGTAAAACCCTACTCCTGCTTTTGGTGGATTGATGGAAGGACCGTGGTGCTGCGGTGTGCTCGAGCCCGACAAGGTTGCCTAGGGATGAGAAGCTACGCGCATAAGGTTACAAGAGGGTCTGAATACTTTCTACGGTCGCCACGGCCCTCCTTTTATAGGCAAAAGGGTTTACCACAATGGCAAAATGGTCATTATCCACTGATTAGATAGCCAATAGTGCTATCATACCTAACTCTGGCAGTTAGGACAAAATGCATTAAATGCGCCGTTGTATGTCACATCAAGGATGCAGCCCGACAAGCCTTGTCGTGCCATTCCAGTCATCTTCTATCTGCCTGTGTGACACGTGTCTGGACGGGTGTAACACAGGGATGATCTTCTCTCCAAATGACTGCCACGCGTTAAGTGATAGCCACTTAACCACTTGGTGACTTGCGTTGCAATGCGGTGGAGCGGTGGAGTCTTGGCGGGGGAGTGGATCTCCGCTGGCCCCGGCAGGCCTGCCCGGGCGTATTGGCTTCGTCTTCAGGGAGGGATCGACCTAACCAGGCTCGCCTGCCTGACAAGGGAGGTTTCTCCCTTGGTGAAATCTTGTTCTTCTGGTTGATCTTGGTCTTCTTGATCCGCCCTTTGATCTCTCAAAGGGCTCTCACTTGGCTTGGCCTTGGCATGTGTTATTGATGAAGCTTGTTTCTTTGCCGTCGTGCCTGTGTAAAGTCTGGGTAACACACACGAAGGTCTATTGCATCGACATGCTCTCTGGTATGAAAGCAATAGTCCACAGCAGCCCTTCTCCTAGTGGCACAAGGATCATTTTTCCTCCACACTCTCAGACCATGATCCTTTCTCAGTTTCATATTCTTTGCCACATGATGATAATCATTATGATCTGGGATCTTGGGCTTGAGTTTCCTGAGTGTTAGTGGCTCGTCATCTTCCTGAACTTCAGGCACTAGGGCCTTGTTTTTATCAACAACTGATATATTCCTTGTTGGTCTCTTAGGATTTGTTTTCTTGGGGGCTTGAGCTAGAGCTGAGGGCTTGGGGGCAGACTTGGGCAGGGAAGGAGTAGCCCCAGTCTTGATGGCAGCCCCCATCAGCTTCTGTTTCTTGGCAGGAGGTGCAGCAGGTTCTTCCTCCTCCTCCTCTTCTTTTTCATCCATCATCATGCATGGTCTGCCAATCACTCTCGCAATGGTCTTCCTGACCCTTTCCTTCCCCTTCTTTCCACCAGCAGCTTCTTCTTCCTCTTTGGGCTCAAGTGTAAACTGCATTGTTTCTTGAGTTGAGGCTCTAGCCTTGGACATTGGAGTCCTCTTTGCAGGAGCCTTTTGCTTAAGACCTCGCTTTGTGGTGGCAACAGGACCATATTCTTTCCTCATAACTTTCTTCTTGGAGGCCACTTCCTCCTCAACCGCAAAGTCTTCATCTTCACTCTCAGAAGGTCTTTTCTTCCTTTGCCTAGTAGCCGCCTTAGGTCCCGCTTGGATGGCCGTTTTAGCTTTCCGCATGTATTAAGATACAGTTGTATCTTACCGGCCACCAAAGAAATCTGGCCGGAAAAAATACAGAGCCCCGGAGACACTAAAATTACTTACAAGTGTATTAACGGGTGTAAATGAAAAAATGATCGTTTTGGGTTGCGCCTAAACGACCAACCAAGCACATTTTTCCAGCTGGAGGGGGAAACAATTCGGAGCCATATTTTACGCTGGTTTGGGCCTCAAAAACGGCCATCCAAGCGGGGCCTTAGGCAAGTTGTTGGGAGTGCTCCTACTCCCCTCATCATAGCTGCTATTTGGACTAGTGCCCTCATTGAGATTGAGCTGCTCTTCAGACTTGTTCTGACTGTCACTGGCTTCTGACATAGCTGCAACTAATCCTATGAATAGTTGGGTGTGGATAGAGTAGATGAGCATCACAAAATACAGGTTTTTGCAAAAATTAAGACAAAAACTTAACTTTAGTTTTCTGCAGAAAGCATTTCAGAGCTACCAATTTGACAAACTTGGTGACACAGAAGCACTAACAAAGTATAAACATGCAGTTTTGATCAGATCGACATGTAGTTTAGTGACTTCGAGATGCTAGGGTTTCATAGAGAAAGTGATTTCGGTCTCACTGATTAGTACACTCCGGTCAGACTGAGTTGTACTTAGTGCAATGGCCAGGGCCAATCAGTGTGACCGAAATCCTGAGATCGGTCGGTCCAAGATGGGTTCGATGGAAACCTAACCCTAAGTTTTTTGCATCAAATCTATTCTAAGGAATTTATTTACTTGAGAGATTGATCTCATATGTGGGAAGAACAAAGGCATTATACTTTGTGTAAGAATCGGAGTAATGGATAGTGCAAAGGGTCGAATCCGTACCCTAGCTTGGCGACGGATCGTTACGGCGGCAACGGCGGTGAAGATACCCGTTGACGGTGGCGGAGACCAGCGGCGGAGGGTCACTGGTGAAGACGGCGATGATCCGGAGACCAAGGAGTTGGCAGTGCTGGGGCGCGAGCTCGTACAGTTTGAAGTAATTTTCAACCGTACAGGTATGCGAGATATATATACCCAGGCACTGTCGATGGTGCCGAGTGGAATGTCTCGGTGGCACCGAGATGCAAAACTACTAGCAGTTGCTGCAACTCGGTGTGACCGAATCGTTCTAATCGGTGGCACCGAGATGAAAACATATATCAACTTACTGATTTCGATGAGACCGAGGTGGAAGTTGGTCTGGCCAAAAATCATTAAGAGGTTTTGGAAGTTAAGCCCTTGATGGATCGGTGGCTCCGAGTGCTCCTCACCCGAGAGGGTCCGAAAGTGACTTGTTCAAACTTTGTTATGTAGCATGAATAGAGTTTGAGATGATAAAAAGCATAGATAGCTAGAGGGAGAACTTAGGCATTCTTGTCCATCCATTTGGCAAAATAAAAATAAATCAAAACAATAAATGGATGTCCTCGAATGGAGAAACTTATGCAACCAACATGCTCACACAATAAGTTAGCAAATAATATATGTGTCAAAGCATGCACATACACTCTAGCATCTATCAAGCAATTGGCGATGACTAGGTCATCTATATATATGAGTATATTGACTTAGGATTCAAATGAACATTTGATCATAGGTCATACTCATCATTTAAGCACAAGTGGGGTTACCACTTTTACATAAAGCATTGTTGTGTTCACATCATTAGAGTTGCTTTAGCTCAAACTTTAGAGCAAAGCTCCCCCTAGATGTGATATCCCCCCCTAAGAAGGATGAACTAACCTTGGGTTTTGTCGATGATGACTTCATGTAGATGTTGAAGGTATGGATGCTCAATGTCGATGTAGATCTTTTGGATCAATCCATTGGAGTGTTGTACTTTCAATACCTACATGGGTTAGTCCCACAAGGAACATGCAAGGATACCCATAGACATAGAGTGAAACACACATATGATGATGTCCATGAAAGCATTAGGTTACCTTGTCCCTTGTCTTATCAACAAGAGGGTTTGTGAGTCCATGAACTAGTACAAGATATGAAAGTTGATTGCACTTGTCCTTTCCAAAATGAATGTGAGTGAAATATGTTGGCGGAGTCACCCTCAAGAACTCTCTACTTCTTCTTCTTTGGGATCCACATCAACTTGATGGGAATCCTTGGAGTTGTAGTTGTACTTGATGAAGTGGAACTTGATGTAGTCTTGGGAACCCACTTGACCATTCCCTTCTGAGCTTCTTCAAATGAATCAATCTCTTCTTGAAGCTTGTCCTTGCCTTTTAGCTTGTGCTCATGTGGTGGAAGACCATCTTGTGCTTGTGTCCCCTTGAAAGAAGTGGTGTCATACTTCTCTTGTTGAGGAACAAACTTCATCTTGGGGTATTGGTCTTCTTCCCACTCAACTCTATTGGCATTGAACTTTCGTTCAAAACCAACACCTTGATTCTTCCAGTGCCTTCTTTGCTTGCGTACAATTTCCTCAAATTGCTTACTTCCGGCAAGTCTCTTATAAACACCTTTCTCTATAATTCCCTTCAATAAGCTATTTTCTTGCCCAAGTGTAACTTGGCTAAGAGAATCATTAGTGGAATCAAGAGAACTACTAGAAGCAACAATATTGGATTTAACATGATTATTGTTACTACTAGAGGAAGAATCTTTCTTGTTCTTATTGCTAGATTTTACTTGTGGCATATAAGTAGACAAGAGGAAATGCTTGGCATGGTAAGAAGAACTCTTCTTTCGAAGATCATCAGTGATTGCTTTTAGGAACTCATGCTCCTGCTCTAAATTTAGCTTCTTGAAGCATAACTTCTCATGAGTCTTTAGGAGCTCTATATGATCCTCTAGAGTTGTTTCATGAGCTAACTTAAGAGTGTTTAGTTCTTTAGTTAGACGCTCAATCTCCTTCTTATCATTGTCATTTGTTTCATCTTAATTAGCATGAATACTAGCAATTTCATCATAGTTTTCATCACTAGTGTTGTCAACAAGTAAATCATCATCACCTAGCAAATCATCTTCATCATTATTGAAATCAAAATACTCGGGGTGCGATACGCTAGGGACTTTAGCCATGAAGCATCTTCCAATTCCTTCATTTGATGAGTCAAATATGTCGTAGGAGTTGGATGACACAAGTGCAAGACCGGCAACACCTTCATCTTGAGTATATTCAGAGTCGGAGTGATAGCTTCTCTCGGAGTAGTTGTCGGAGTCGGAACCATATACCCATTCACCAACGTGATCTTGATGTCTTCGCCTTGTGTAGCTCTTTGATGACATGTCTTTCCTTTCCAAATCCTTGCTTCTACGAGAGGGTCCTTGTTCATAACAATCATATCTACTCCTTCTCTCTCTTGGTGGTCATTCATCTCTTTTACTTCTCTTTTTTGGTGAATCTTCTCTTTTCTTGTAGGGAGCCGTACACTCATTGGAGTAGTGTCCGGGTCTTCCACAATTGTAGCAATTACGATCACGACTAGAAGATCTTTTGTCATTGTACGATCTTGACTTGGAGCTTCTCTCTTTGCTTCTATTATTGTAGAACTTGTTGAAGTTCTTGACCATTAACCTCAATTCTTCATTGGAAACTTGTTTCTCACTTGATGTTGTAGGAGCATCACGTGAAGCTTTGTAAGCACCACTTGACTTGTTGTGGAGCTCTTCCTTATCCTTGAGTGACACCTCATGAGCAACAATTCTACCAATGACTTTCGTGGGCTTGAGATCTTTGTAATTGGGCATCATTTGTATCAAGGTACACACGATATCATATTTTCCATCCAAGGCTCTTAGGATCTTCTTGACGATGATTTTTTTTGGTCATCTCTCGCTTCCTAAGCCAGCAATCTCAATTGTGATGAGAGCAATCCTAGAGTACATTTCGGCAACTCCTTTACCATCCTTCATTTTGAACTTGTCAATTTGACTTTGAAGCACATCCAATTTGGATTCCTAGATGGACTCGGTACCTTCGTGCATATCAACCAAAGTATCCCAAATTTTGTTTCCATTCTCAAGGTGGCTGATTTTGTTGAATTCTTCGGGGCACAATCCGTTGAAGAGAATATCGCAAGCTTGAGCATTGTATTGCAACATCTTCATTTCTTCCGCGGACGCTTCACATATGGTTCTTTTCCATCCTGGAAGAAATACCTTACAAGCTAATGCATACAATAGCCCAAACTGCGGGGTTATGACCAAGAATATGCATTTTCATCTTATGCTTCCAACTACCAAAATTAGTACCATCACAGTAAGGTCCTGTACGGTGGTAATTTCCCTTGCTAGACGCCATACTCTCCTAGGTTGTGAAATCAAGGCTATGATCACCAAAGCTATGGAAATCAAGGCAAATGGAGACCAAAGCTCTTATACCACTTGTAGGATCGGAAGTGGGTCTAGAGGGGGTGATTAGACTACTTGACCAAATAAAAATCTAACCTTTTCCCAATTTTAGCTGTGGGTAGATTTTAGCAATTACCACAAGTCAAGCAATCAACCAACACATGCAATTCTAAGAGTGTAGCAGCGGAAAGTAAAACATTGCATATGAAGGTAAAGGGAAGAGTTTGGGGAGTGCAAATGTAATGATGACACACAGATTTTTGGCGAGGTTCCGATAGGTGGTGCTATCATACAACCATGTTGATAGAGACTTCAACCCACGAAGGGTAACGGTTGCGCGAGTCCACAGAGGGATCCACCCACGAAGAAGCAACATTGTCTATCCCACCATGGCCATCGCCCACAAAGGACTTGCCTCACTCGGGTAGATCTTCACGAAGTAGGCAATCTCCTTGCCCTTAAAAACTTCTTTGTTGAACTCCACAATCTTGTCGGAGGCTCCCCAGAGACACCTAACCAATCTAGGAGACACCACTCTCTAAAAGGTAATAAATGTTGTGTTGATAATGAACTCCTTGCTCTTATGCTTCAAATGATAGTCTCCCCAACACTCAATTCTCTCTCACAGATTTGGATATGGTGGAAATATGATTTGACTGGAAAGCAACTTGGCGAAGGATAGAGATCAAGATTCTTGTGGTAGGATTGGTATATCTTGGTCTCAACACATGAGTAGGTGGTTCTCTCTCAGAAAATGTATGCTGGAAGTGTAGACACGTTCTGATGGCTCTCGCACACATGGAGAAGGGGGTGTAGGGGTATATATAGCCTCCACACAAAATCCAATTGTTACACACATTTGGCCCAACTCGGTCAGACGGATTAGAAGAACTCGGTGAGACCGATTCAGTTCAACTCGGTGGGACCGACTGGAATAACTCGGTGGGACCGACTGGAATAACTCGGTGGGACCGACTGGAACAACCCGGTGGGATCGACGTGCTAGAGCTAGGGTAAAAGCTTGTCTCGGTGAAGCTGATTGCGTGAACTTGGTGAGACTGATTTCAGCAAAGAGCAAACAGGGAGTTGGTCAAGCAAACTCGTTGTGACCATCGCTCATTTGGGTGAGACCAAAATGTTACAAAAGGGGAACAGAGAGTTTGCAGGGCCATCTTGGTGAGACCAAGATCCGTATCTGTGTGACCGAGGTGTTAGGGTTTCTGGCAGTGGCTATGTCAAATGAACTCGGTGGCGCCGGATAGAAGATTTCAGTGGGGCCAAGTTTGACTTTGGGTTTTTGACATATTTGGGAATGAGAAAGTGGTTGAGGTCTTTAGAGCAATATCACTAAGCATTTTGAGCAAGTAGACCATTAAGCAACATCTCATCCCTTTTTAATTGTATTGGCTTCCCTATGGACTCAATGTGAACTTGGATCACTAAAATATAAATGAAGAGTCTTTAACTTTTGCCAATATGTGTCCATAGCATTTTGAGGGGTCCACATCTCTAATCCATGCCATGCAATTCATTGAACTTTCTGAAATATTGAACTTGAATGGATATTAGTTCAATGAGCTATATGTTGTTATGAATTACCAAAACCACCCGAGGATTAGTTGCACTTTCAGAAGTCTTGTTTTGGTCATCGGAAAAGTTTTGGGAATTATCGATATTGTACCGGGAGTGCTGAAAGTGGTCTGGGGGTCCACCGAGGGGCACCTGCCCCGGGAGCCCGCATGGGCTGTAGGGGGTGCGCCCTATCCTACATGGGCCAGGAGCACCAGCCCCAAGAGGCCCATGCACCTGGAACAAGGAAAAGGGGAAGAGTCCTAAGGGGAGAAGGCACCCCCCCTAGGTGCCTTGGGGAGGGAGGATTCCTCCCTAGGCCGGTGCCCTTCCCTTGGAGGAGGGGCCAAGCCTGCGCCCCAGCCTTCCCGCTTGCCACCTATAAATAGTAGGGGAGAGGGAGGGCCGGACAAACCAAATCCCACGCCCCGGCGGCATCCCTACCTCTCCCAAAACTCTGTTTTCTCCTCAGATTGGTTCCGGCAGCGTTTGGTGAAGCCCTGCCGGGATTGCAGCACCACCATCTCCACCACGCCATCGTGTTGGTTGAGATACAATCTACTTCTCCTCTCTTTCTGGCTGGATCTAGAAGGATGAGACGTGATCAATCCACACATGTGCTGAATGCGGAGGTGTCATCCATTCGGTGCTAGATCAAATTGGATTGTGATTGGATCGTGAAGAGCACGACTACATCGCTGTGTTATATACGCTTCCACTTTAGGTCGACAAGGGCATGTAGAAACACTCCCCTATCATAGCTATACATCTTCTAGATTGGATCTTGGGTGTTCGTAGGATTTTTTTTGATTTTCATGCTTTGTTTCCCATCAGAGTCTAGGTAGGACTACAGTGTGTCGATCAACGGAAGCCAGGCATGACTCGTTAAAGTGTGTCCTGTTGGGGAACGTAGCAGAAATTCAAAATTTTCCTACGTATCACCAAGATCTATCTATGGAGAAACTAGCAATGAGGGGAAGGAGAGTGCATCTACATACCCTTGTAGATCGCTAAGCGGAAGCGTTCAAGAGAACGGGGTTGAAGGAGTCGTACTCGTCATGATCCAAATCACCGGAGATCCTAGTGCCGAACGGACGGCACCTCCGCGTTCAACACATGTGCAGCCCGGTGACGTCTCCCATGCCTTGATCCAGCAAGGAGAGAGGGAGAGGTTGGGGAAGACTCCGTCCAGTAGCAGCACAACGGCGTGGTGGTGGTGGAGGAGCGTGGCAATCCTGCAGGGCTTCACCAAGCACCGTGGGAGAGTAGGAGGACTTGGGAGAGAGGGAGGGCTTGAAAGTGCGTTATGTCGACTAGAGGGGGGTGAATAGGCGATTTTTATGAATTCTTCACTGAGGAATTTGCCGGTGAGGAAATTCCTTAGCGAAGAACTATTAGCAGCGGAATAAGTACTCAGAAGTAAGCATAACAGAATACAAGCATGGTCATCATGATGAAATGAAGACTAGCACAGAGTACAGAAAGCATAATCACAGGATAACACAAGATGAAGACAAACAGACTGAAGAAATTGAACTGAGGAAATTGAGAAAGTCTTCAGTCAAAGTCTTCAAACACAGATATGCACAAACAGTCAACATAGTAATGAGGAAATGAAAGGGTTGAGGAAATAGAACCAGTTAGGTTGGTGAAGACAATGATTTGGTAGACCAGTTCCAACTGCTATCTCAGTTGTACGTCTGGTTGGAGCGGCTGAGTATTTAAACTCGAGGACACACAGTCCTGGACACCCAGTCGCTGAGCACGCAGCTCAGGACACCCAGTCCTCACGTATTCTCCTTGAACTAAGGTCACGCAGACCTCGTCCAATCACTCATGGTAAGTCTTCAGGCGACTTCCAAACCTTCACAGACTTGGTCACTCGGTGATCCACAATTCCTCTTGGATGCTCTAGACCTTGACGCCTAACCGTCTGGAAGAAGCACAGTCTTCAAAGGTAACAAGCGTCGGATCCACGCAGGATCAATTTCTTCAGTGATGCTCAATCACTTTGGGTTTGTAGGGGTTTGGTTTTGGGTTTTCCTCATTCGATGATTTTCGCTCAAAGTCCTCAGAGGACAAGTGTCAAGTTCTCTCAGAGCAGCCAACCAGCTAGTGGTTGTAGGGGGCGGCTATTTATAGCCTAGGGAGCAGCCCGAGATGATAAGACATAAATGCCCCTCAATGATATGACCGTTAGGTGGATAAGATATTTTGGGACAGCTGGCGCGCAGCACAGCAACGGTCGGAAATTTGACTCTCAAATTCCTCAGGGCTATCATGTTCCTCACTGTGTAGGTAATTCGCACTGACGAATTCCTAACTCCTCAGTCAGAACAAATTCATCAGCGACCAGAAGAACTTCATCTCTGTCACTGAAGAAAGTGACTAAACTGTATGAGATTTCCAAAGGCTTCACTTGAAGGGATTGGTAGGTGTAGGATTTTGAGTTGAGCATCACATGGAAATTTTTCCTTAGTATTTCCTCGACCCCCTTTAACAGTACGGTGTTTCCTATGACTCAAGAAAGAGAAAATGAAACTACGAAAACAAAAGTCTTCACGCTTCATGTTCCACAAATGAATACCAAGTCTTCAAGGTCACACCAATTTCTTCACTTTCAAAGTCTTCAGAAAGTCTTCAGAATATCAAAGTCTTCAGTTGAAGAACTTCATTTTTAGGGGTCGACTTTCTCTGTAAATATCAAACTCCTCATAGACTTATAGACCTGTGTACACTCACAAACGCATTAGTCCCTTAACCTATAAGTCTTCAATACTCCAAAATCACTAAGGGGCACTAGATGCACTTACAATCTCCCCCTTTTTGGTGATTGATGACAACATAGGTTAAGTTTTCAACGGGGATAAACATATGAAGTGTATACACTGATATTGAGGAATTTGATTACAAGATATAGAAGAACTCCCCTTGAAGATGTGCATAGTGAGGAATTTGCTTTTGAGGCAATGCACATTTGAAGAGTTGAATCATGGAGATCTCCCCCTATATCTTGTAATTCGTACACGCATTTGATATATAATATGAAGAATTTGAAATGCATGATGAAATATGGTGCCTGATGAGGTTCAGCATGCGTGCAATGTCATTAACGAGGAATAAGCATGCAAAGCATAATGCAACAAAAGTATCAGCGCACCATCGGGTTTAAGATTACAACTCGATCCAAATAAAAGTTTCAGAAGAACGAGAGTTGTAACTTAAAAAATGCCCTTAATATAGACCCGCTTGAAGACTAACTCGGATTTCTCCCCCTTTGTCATCAAATGACCAAAAGGATTGAAGACTGAGGAGTAACTCACGGTCAGTCATCACCCTGGGTGCTTTGGCTTGAGGATTTTGCTTGGCTGAGGTATTCGCGGCAGAGTCATGTGTGGCCGAATCGTCATTGGTAGAGTAAGATGCAGCCTTGCTAAATTGACCATCCAATGGACGAATGCCTTCATCGATCACAGCAGCGGCCTTGCCTTTATCATCAGCTGATGAAACTGTCCGTTTGAGGACTTCAATGGGAGGCAAGTAGCTACCGTGGTTCAGAGTGTCAGCTTTGTAATTCAGTGAAGGTCTTGCCCCAATGAATCTCATAATCCAAGGAGCATAGGGCTTCAGCTCGAATGGTGACATAGCAATATTGGCTAGAGTCCTCATGAAGAAATCATGGAAGTTGACGGGAACGCCATGAATGATGTTGAAAAGCATATTCTTCATGATGCCAACGACTTCTTCATCATTTGAGTCGTGGCCTTTGATAGGACTCATTGTCTTCGTCAGAATTCGATAGACGGTCCGAGGCACATACAATAATTCCTTGACGAGGAATTTGGTTCTTGGGGCCTGCCTTGGCTTCAAAGGCTTCATCAGCACTTGCATATAGTGATTTGAAAGTTCTGGTTCATTGTAGACACAACAAGCACCATCAAGCGGAGGACTGAGTGGTAGAGAACAAAGCAATTCAGTTGCTGGTGCCTTGTAGTGAGTATTTTCAGACATCCAGTCTAATACCCATGAGTTCACGTCTTCAGCGTCTCCGGTGATGTGCAGAGTTCCATAGAATTGAAGAATGAGTTCTTCATTCCAGTCACAGATATCAATGCAGAAATTCAGAAGTCCTGCGTCGTGAAGAACACTGAGGACTGGCTCAAAGCCAGGCAGAGACTCCATGTCCACATGAGGAATATGCGCATGATCGAAGACTTTGTCTTTGTTGAAGAGCACTGAGGAATAGAAATTGGCTTGGCTGGCAGTCCAGAAACGCCTCTTCCTTATGCGAGCAAAATCATATGGATTATAATCAGTGAAGAATACGTGCTCGGCAAAGAAATCTTCATCCTTGAACTTCTGTTTGCTTGAGAACGGATTCTTTGGCTTTGGCAGAGGGGTGTCAGTGAGTTGCATCACCACCTCAGGAATCGCGAGCTCAGGTTCTTCAGGCTGAGGAATTTCTTGTTCCTCAACAGGGGCAGTCTGAGGATTAGCAGCAATAGGTTCATCAGCACTAGTGGCTGGAATTTCTTCATGGACAGATGAAGTGGGATGAGTTTCTTCAGAGCCCATTTGAACAGTTGGAGCAGGGGACTGAGGTATCTGTTGGATTGGGGTGAAGAGTGGAGAATTTGGATGCTGACTTTCCCGAAAGTCATCGTTCATCACTGGCGTTGTGCTTCCAATATCCACATCTTCTTCAAGTTCCTCAACACCGGCCTCTTTAGCTGTGAACTGAGGCATAGGCGAGGAAATGATTGGGGTTGAAGGGATTGCTTCCACTTCAATTTCTTCATCAATTTGCTCTGACGAAGCAGCAGAATGAGTTTCTTCATCAGGTCCGCTTGGGATCTCATAGTCTTCTCCAAAAGGAACAAGGTCCTTTGATGGCATGGAGGAAATCGGAAAAACATCAATTGGATTTTCGAGTGAGCTGGTCATTGGCTTCATTTTCTTCGCAGCCGAAGAGTTTGACGCAGCTGATGCCTTCCTTTTCTTCACTGCAGCTCGCTCTGCAGCCTTGGTCTTCTTCACATCAGAAGCAGATGGAAGAATTGGAGTTGGTGTGGGCGCGGGAGGAGCTGAGGAATCTGGTTCATTTTCTTCAGGTGCAACTGATGCAGTTGCTCCGATCTCTTCAGTTTCTTCAGGCGCACCACTAGTGGATGCCCTGGCAATTTCTTCAGCGGCTGAAATTTCTTCACCAGCCCTGGAACTAGCATTTTCTTCAGCAGGCTGAAAGTCATCAGCGGTGTTGGCATGTTCTTCAGCAGGCTGAGCAGAGTCTGCAGCCTGAAGATTTTCTTGTTGCGATGGGGCTGCAACATTTGTGAATTTCTTTGTCAGATTGACGAATCTTACTTTAGCTCCTTGCCAATCAGCATAGTAGGCATCAAAGTCTTTGTTGAGGGCTTGAATTTCAGACTGAGCCTGGAGAAGTTCCTCAGGTGTCATTCTGACAACGTTTTTCTTCAGGAGCTTCTCCTTTCTGTATTGAGCTTTCCTGATCTCTCTTGCCTTTTCAAACTTCCATTTCTCTTCAGTGATGAAATGGGTCAACATGTGACTTTGACCACGGGTCAGATGAAAATCAGGCATTGGGGTGTTTGGATCCTTGTGCCAGAGATCAATATAATCGAGGATTTTCCTTGGATCCAACAGCAGTGGCACAGATGTGCCTTTGGCTCTAGCGCCTTCACCTGTCTGTCTCTGATGATTTCTACAAGTTCATCATCAGAAGCTTCATCATCAGAAGGCACATGGAATGCGACCTGTTTCTTCTTTGGACTTGGCCGAGGACCTCGTCCAGCTGTTGCTTTAGTCTTCAGTAGAGTCGGGCCAGATGATGACTTTGGTGCAGCTGAGGAACTTGCTGAAACACCTGAGGCAATCGAGAAACCAGCAGTCCTTTGACATGTAGCCAGATGCACAGGAGCTGAGGACTTTGAAGGAGCTGTTGAGGATTTTGGTGGAGCTGTAGCAGTGTGAGGAATTTGCCGTGAGGGCACTGTTGGTGAAGCACTTGGCTTACGAGCAGGCTTCTTTGGCATGGATTTCCTTAGTTTGACCGAGGCCTCAGTAACAGTAGCAGTGGCAGAATCCTCATTGAATTTCTTCACTGCCTCCTAGGCTTGTCTTGCTAATTTAGCTTGGCGCTTAGCCCATTCTTCAGGAAAGTCCTCACCACGTTTGATGCTTGTGGGGTCAGCTACTTGGCCAGGTGCCAATGGAGCTCTTGGGCATGGAGGATTGAGAGCGAATTTCCACATGTACTTTGGAGTCACATATCTGTATTCCCTCCATTCCCTTGCCCATCTCCGTTCAATCCTCTGAATGTGCACCTTGCGCTGATTTTTGTTTTCTTTGCCAAATTTTGCTTCATCAGGTGTGCAATAGTCAGCATAAATTTCCTCAGGGATTTCAAACGCAATCATAACCTCAGGTTTCTTTCCTCCTTTCTGCGGCTTCTTACCGTCTGCCATATTCTTCAGTTGAGGAATTTGAACAATCGAGTTCTCTGAAGAAGTATGCAGTTTTTCTTCGAGGAACGCTGCAAATGAGTTAAGTTGATGAGAACCTAGTGATTCAGCAGCAGACATGAGTACCTGTGAACAGAGTACAGGTGCGAGGAATTCGGAGAGGTCATATGCGTTCTGAGAAGGTTTTTCGAAAAGAACAAGTTTTGAGGAATTTGACCAGATGAAGCTTGAGGAATTGCACTAAGCGTTCTTGTCTTAGGTTCCAGAGTTGTACAGATTGAAGATCCACACAATTAGGGAATCTTGAAGAAAATGACTGCTTAGAGAAACAGTTCAAGATCATATGATGTGAGGTGTTCATATGTGTGAAGATTTGAAGAATAAACACCTTGGAAGATTTTCAGGAAAGTTTGAGAATCAAAGTGAGTAATAAAAGTAACTTTTAATTACCCAAAGTGAAGAACACGACGAACTGAGAAGAACAGATCTGAAGCTCGTCAGGTTAGATCTCCCACGCCCTAACTTGGCAGAGGAAGACAGCTACGGCGGCGGCGGAGTGAAGATTTCCACGGTCGGCGTGAGTACGACGGTGACGAGGTCGAGGCAGCGAAGCTCTTCCTCACCGGCGACGATGGAGTAGCGGCGGCACTAGGGTTTGAGGAGCTCGAGTGAGAGAGTAGCGATCGAGCAGAGTAAATGAAGTGAGGAAGGGGAGAGGGGTATTTATAGAGGCAGTGAAAAAATTGTTCGCCCGAAGATTTAGGACGAACGTGCCCCTGACCATTCTCCTTCTCACGACATGTGTCACCCACGTACTATGTAGTGGAGATCGTGTATGATCGTGGGTGAGTAAAATAACGCATCGTGGGATGCAGAACGGTTTGAGCGACAAAACCGAAAATTTGGATAAGATCTGTTTTAAAGTTTCGTTCGCAATTTCTTCAGCTGACAAGGAAACAGTGAAGATTTTGAACGAGTTTCAAATAGAACGCATATGCAGAATTTGTGAATAGATTAGGTTGAGTATAGCATAGAGGGGGAAGGGTCCGATCACATTCACTTAGCAGAAAAAAAACAACTTGAAGAAATAGCTATAAGTAAATGCTGTAGAGGACATAAACTCATATATATATATATATAGCCAGTGAAGAAAAACGAAGGAACCAGTGAAGATTTTGAAAAGTTGAAGAATTTGAAAAACTGAAGAATTTCAAAACTGAAGAAAAACTCAAATTGAAGATTTTCAACTTTTTGTGGTGGCGTGACCCACCGTATAAGAATGATGATTTCAGACACCGCGTACAATTGTCGTAGGGTTCTGAGAATCAAATTCTTCATTAATTTCTTCACACTTAGAGTGTTATTCTTCATTGATTGAAGAAAAATGTTTCTTCATGTGTTGCACATCTAAGTCATCAATTTTGCATAAGTGTTAGGATGTGTGTCCTTTTCAAAGAACATTCGAAGATTCTAAGATATTTAGCTCACAACGCAACTTGCTAAATCTCTTCTCATCCAAGGGCTTAGTGAAGATATCAGCTAGCTGTTCTTCAGTCTTTACGTGCTCGATGGAGATCTCGCCCTTCAACACATGATCACGAAGAAAATGATGACGAATCTGAATGTGCTTTGTCTTCGAGTGCTGAACTGGGTTGTGAGCAATCTTGATGGCACTCTCATTGTCGCAGAGGAGAGGCACATTCTTCACGTTGACGCCATAGTCGTTGAGTGTTTGCTTCATCCAAAGCAGTTGAGCACAGCAAGAGCCAGCAGCAATGTATTCAGCTTCCGCAGTGGACAGTGATACGCAGTTCTGTTTCTTCGAGGACCAACAGACCAAAGATCGTCCGAGGAAATGACAAGTGCCAGAAGTTGACTTGCGGTCCACACGATCACCAGCATAGTCAGAGTCAGAATATCCAATGAGATCAAAAGTAGAGCCCTTGGGGTACCATAATCCTAGTGTTGGTGTGTGAGCTAGATATCGAAGAATATGCTTCACAGCCTTATGGTGTGATTCCTTCGGTGCAGCTTGAAATCGGGCACACATGCAAACACTAAGCATTATATTTGGCCTAGATGCACATAAGTACAATAAAGAACCAATCATGGAGCGGTATACCTTGTGATTGAAGTCAATACCATTTTCATCAGTGCATAGATGGCCATTTGTGGGCATAGGAATTTTGACGCCTTTGCAATCTTGCATGCCGAATTTCCTCAGTACATCTTTGAGGTATTTCTCCTGAGATATGAATATGCCATTGCGCTGTTGACGAATTTGAAGACCTAAGAAGAATTTCAACTCTCCCATCATAGACATTTGATATTCTTCACTCATCATATAGGCAAATTCATCACTATAACGTTGGTCACTACAGCCAAAGATAATATCATCAACATATATTTGGCACACAAACAGATCACCATCATAAGATTTAGTAAAGAGAGTAGGGTCGAGTGAACCGGGTGTGAAGCCATTCTTCACGAAGAATTCCTTCAATGTATCATACCACGCCCAAGGGGCTTGCTTGAGGCCATAGAGGGCCTTATTAAGTCTGAAGACTTTGTCAGGATTCTGTGGATCTTCAAAACCTGGGGGTTGAGCAACATATACTTCTTCCTCAAGCTTACCATTGAGGAATGCACTTTTCACATCAATTTGATGTAAGATGATATCATGATGGTTAGCATAAGCAAGTAATATGCGAATAGCCTCAAGTCTAGCAACAGGTGCAAAAGTTTCATCGAAATCAATTCCTTCAACCTGTGTGTAGCCTTGAGCTACCAGTCGTGCCTTATTCCTCACCACAAGGCCATTTTCATCTTGCTTGTTGCGGTAGATCCACTTTGTGCCAATGATATTATGCTTGCGAGGATCTGGACGTTTGACCAGTTCCCAAACATTGTTGAGCTCGAACTGATGTAATTCTTCTTGCATAGCCTGAATCCATTCCGGCTCCAAAAATGCTTCATCTACCTTAGTGGGCTCTGTGATAGAGACAAAAGCATAGTGCCCACAAAAGTTAGATAAATGTGAAGCTTTTGAGAGAGTGAGAGGACCTGGTGCTCTAATGTCATCGATGATCTTCTCCACTTGCACTTCTTTTGCAACGCGAGGATGAGCTGGTTGTTGCTGAGGAGTTTGATCAGCATTTTCTTCAGCACCATTTTCCTCAGCATTTTCTTCAGGTGTATCAGCTCGATGTTCTTCATGAACTGGAATGAATTCTTCAGCAAATTCTTCAGTAGGAATGACATCCTTAGTTGCCTTGAACTTGATAGAATCCTCCGGTGCAGGTTCATCTAGCACAGAAGGTAGGTGCTCTCTTTGCGAGCCATTAGTTTCATCGAACCGCACATCTACAGTGTCAACAATCTTGTGAAGAACAATGTTGAAGACTCTGTAGGTGTGCGAGTCCTTTCCGTAACCAAGCATAAAACCTTCATGTGCTTTCGGTGCAAATTTAGAATTGTGGTGAGGATCTCTAATCCAACATTTAGCACCGAAGACTTTGAAATAACTCACATTGGGTTTCTTGTCAGTGAGGAGTTCATAGGCCGTCTTCTTGAAGAATTTGTGAAGATATACTCTGTTGATGATGTGGCACGCAGTATCAATTGCATCAATCCAAAAACGATGAGGCATTTTGTATTCATCAAGCATAGTGCGAGCTATCTCTACAAGAGTTCTGTTCTTGCGCTCCATGACGCCATTTTGCTGAGGAGTATAGGGAGCAGATAACTCATGAGTAATACCAAGTTCATCAAGATAGTCATCAAGACTGGAATTCTTGAACTCAGTTCCATTGTCACTTCTGATGTGCTTGATCTTCACACCAAAGTTGGTTGAAGCCCTCGAGGAAAAATGTTTGAAGACTTCCTGCACTTCATGTTTGTAAGTAACAATGTGTACCCATGTATATCGAGAGTAATCATCAACAATGACAAAACCATATAGAGATGCATCATTAGTGACTGCTGAGTAATGATTAGGTCCGAAGAGGTCCATGTGAAGCAATTCGAATGGACGAGTAGTGGTCATGATAGTCTTCGCTGGATGCTTGGCCTTGGTCATTTTTCCAGCTTCACAGGCTCCACATAAGTGATCCTTGAGGAATTTGACATTCTCAATGCCAATGACATGCTTCTTCTTCGCAAGCGTGTGCAAATTTCTCATGCCTGCGTGACCAAGTCGTCGATGCCATAGCCAGCCTTCTGAAGCTTTTGCAAGTAGACACATGGCTGGTTGTGGTCCTGTAGAGAAATCAACAATATACAAATCTCCTCTCCTAAAGCCTTCGAAGACTTTGGAATTGTCAGCTTCCATAATCACAACACAGCGATACTTGCGAAAGACAATAACCATATCAAGATCACAAAGCATTGAGACTGACATGAGGTTTTATCCTAAGGACTCAACAAGCATGACTTTGTCCATGTGTTTATCCTTAGAGATCGCAACCTTACCAAGACCCAATACCTGACTTTTGCCTTTGTCAGCAAAGATCATATGCTTCAGATGTGACGGTGATAAGGGAGCATCCATCAAAAGATTCTTGTCACCAGTCATGTGATTTGTACATCCACTATCGAGGACCCATTCAGTGGTTTTGGGTTGATCATCCTGCAGATGAATTAGTGTAACTTACAATCTCATATGCTTCATCAATGAAGAATATGATATCAAGTTCATCAGATGAATTTCATCAAGCAGTAAACAGATATAGCAGTAGGAGGACGTGTGAAAGTTTATTTCATCATGATTCGCCTGCGTCCTTTCAGGCAATTTTGTCAGGTCCCCAGCAAATTCTTCAGACGTTAAGGCACGTCTGGAGACCTGATCCTGCAGAAGAGATTAGTTCTTTTTCTTCACCACCCACATTTGAAGGGGTGGCAAAGAGTTCATCACTCTGCGAGCACCATACGAGAATGGTGGCATAGAGGCCAATCCATTTTGTCTCACATAAGAGGGGTTAGGGTAAGCATATGAATAAGAAGAGAAATTCTTCGAGGACTTATGAACATATTGGTTTGAAGAATAATGCACATATTCATAGCCCTTAGCTCTACCCTGCGAAACAGAGTTATTAGCGTGATGATAATCATATGAGGACTTTGATCCATTTGAGGAATTTGATCCATATGAAGAATTTGATCTGGGGTTCCTGTTCTTCACTGGTGGTGTCATGAGGACATTCACCAGAAGACTTTCAAGGCACTTCTTGGGAACCCAGATTTTCTTCATGGGAGAACCGTTCCTGCAGTTAGTGCCAACATATCTAGCAAATACTTCACCATTCTGATTTTTGAACAGTTTATAGTTGGAGTCAAATGACTCATCAAAAGGATGAGGAGATTCACATGTAAAGCCAGATAAGTTAGATGGATCAACTGGAGGTCCCTTTGCAGCAACCCATAAGGTTTTGGGGTACTGCTCAGGCTTCCAATATGTTCCATCAGAATTGAGTTTCCTCTCAAAGGCAATACCCTCTTTCCTAGGGTTTCTGTTGAGGATCTGCTTTTTAAGCACATCACAAAGAGTCTGATGCCCTTTGAGGCTTTTGTACATGCCTGTCATGTACAATTCCTTCAGCCCTGCATCGTCAGTGATACTAGCAATGTCCTCAGATGAGGAATTAGTGATAGCGGAGGCAGGTGAAGAATTTGTAACAGTTGAAGCATTTGAACATTCAGGTGAAGAATTAGCAGATTCACGTTCAATGCACTTTAAGCATGGAGGAACAAATTCTTCCTGAGAAGCGCTGATTGGTTGAGCTAGTAATGAATCGCGCTCCTTCTGAAGATCTTCATAACTCACTCTTAGCTTCTCAAGATCTTGCTTTCTTTGAAGAAATTCATAAGAAAGTTTCTCATGATCAGATAAGAGCGTGTTATGATGACTTTGAAGGTTATCAAACCTAGACTGAAGTCTCTGAAGATTTTCAGTCAGGGCTTTAGTGCGATCCATTTCTTCACCCAACATATCATCACTTTTGTCTAGCATGTTTTGAACCTTTTCAAAAGCCCTTTGTTGTTTTACAGAAATCTTAGCAAGTTTAGAGTAGCTGGGCTTGAGATTCTCATCAGATTCATTTTCACTAGATTCAGAGGAGGTGTATTTGAGTACCTTTGCACCTTTTGCCATGAAGCAATAGGTGGGAGCGTAGTCATCATTATCTTCATCAGGCTTGTCGGTGGGGTCAGTTTCTTCAGTGTTGAAGATGGACTTGCTAACGAAAGCAGTAGTGAAGGCCAGACTCGCCACACTAGATTCGGATTCTTCAGACGCCTCCTCTTCCTCAAGTTCCTCAGATTCAGCTTCAGAGTCCATTTCCTTGCCAATGAATGCCCGAGCCTTCTTGGAGCTGCTCTTCTTGTGAGATGAAGACTTCGAGGATTTTGATGACGAAGATTTTGACGATTTCTTCTTCTTCTTTGCATCATCAGAACTGTAATCCTTGTATTTCTTCTTCTTCAATTCCTTTTCCCACTGAGGACAATCTTGAATATAATGACCAGGTTTCTCGCATTTGTGGCACAGCCTTCTCTTATAGTCACTTGATGAGGAATCACTACTTCTTGAGGATTTTCCAAAGCGACCACGTCTTGAGAACTTCTGGAATTTCTTCACGAGCAGTGCTAGCTCCTGGCTCAATTCTTTAGGATCACCAAGGCTACTACCAGAATCCTCACATTCAGATTCAGACACAACCTTGGCCTTCAGGGCACGTGGTTTGCCATAGCTCGAACCATAGAGATCTCTCTTTTCAGCAAGCTGGAACTCCTGAGTATTTAGCCTTTCGAGGATATCGGCAGGATCAAGAGACTTGTAGTCAGCCCGTTCTTGTATCATCAGACCCAGAGTATCAAATGAGGAATCAAGCGATCTCAACAGTTTCTTCACCACCTCATGGTCAGTGATGTCAGTGGCACCGAGGGCTTGAAGCTCATTTAAGATGTCAATGAGGCGATCAAAGGTTTGTTGGACATTTTCATTGTCGAGTCTTCTCAAGCGGTTGAAGAGATTCTGAAGAACATCAACTCGAGAGTCACGCTGAGTTCAGACTCCTTCATTCACTTTGGACAGCCTATCCCAGATAAGCTTAGCAGTTTCCAAAGCACTCACTCTTCCATACTGTCCTTTACTCACGTGGCCACATATGATATTCTTCGCTTGAGAATTGAGTTGCTTGAATCTCTTCACATCGGTAGCGTTCAGTGAGGGTGAGACAGTGGGAACACCATTTTCCACAACATACCAGAGATCGTTGTCAATTGCCTCGAGATGCATTCGCATCTTGTTTTTCCAGTAGGGGTAGTCCGTCCCATCAAAGGTAGGACACCCAGCCGAGACCTTGATCATACCTGCGATCGACATAACTAAAACTCCAGGCGGTTAAACCAAAATCACACAGAACAAGGGAGTATCTTGCTCTGATACCAATTGAAAGTGCGTTATGTCAACTAGAGGGGGGTGAATAGGCGATTTTTATGAATTCTTCATTGAGGAATTTGCCGGTGAGGAAATTCCTTAGCGAAGAACTATTAGCAGCGGAATAAGTACTCAGAAGTAAGCATAACAGAATACAAGCATGGTCATCATGATGAAATGAAGACTAGCACAGAGTACAGAAAGCGTAATCACAGGATAACACAAGATGAAGACAAACAGACTGAAGAAATTGAACTGAGGAAATTGAGAAAGTCTTCAGTCAAAGTCTTGAAACACAGATATGAACAAACACTCAACACAGTAATGAGGAAATGAAAGGGTTGAGGAAATAGAACCAGTTAGGTTGGTGAAGACAATGATTTGGTAGACCAGTTCCAACTGTTGTCTCAGTTGTACGTCTGGTTGGAGCGGCTGAGTATTTAAACTCGAGGACACACAGTCCCGGACACCCAGTCGTTGAGCACGCAGCTCAGGACACCCAGTCCTCACCGTATTCTCCTTGAACTAAGGTCACGCAGTCCTCGTCCAATCACTCGTGGTAAGTCTTCAGGCGACTTCCAAACCTTCACAGACTTGGTCACTCGGTGATCCACAATTCCTCTTGGATGCTCTAGACCTTGACGCCTAACTGTCTGGAAGAAGCACAGTCTTCAAAGGTAACAATCGTCAGATCCATGCAGGATCAATTTCTTCAGTGATGCTCAATCACTTTGGGTTTGTAGGGGTTTGCTTTTGGGTTTTCCTCAGTCGATGATTTTCGTTCAAAGTCCTCGGAGGATGGGTTGCTCTCAAATGACAAGTGTCAAGTTCTCTCGGAGCAGCCAACCAGCTAGTGGTTGTAGGGGGCGGCTATTTATAGCCTAGGGAGCAGCCCGACATGATAAGACATAAATGCCCCTCAATGATATGACCGTTAGGTGGATAAGATATTTTGGGACAGCTGGCGCGCAGCACAGCAACGGTCGGAAATTTGACTCTCAAATTCCTCAGGGCTATCATGTTCCTCACTGTGTAGGTAATTCGCACTGACGAATTCCTAACTCCTCAGTCAGAACAAATTCATCAGCGACCAGAAGAACTTCGTCTCTGTCACTGAAGAAAGTGACTGAACTGTATGAGATTTCCAAAGGCTTCACTCGAAGGGATTGGTAGGTGTAGGATTTTGAGTTGAGCATCACATGGAAATTTTTCCTTAGTATTTGCTCGACCCCCTTTAACAGTACGGTGTTTCCTATGACTCAAGAAAGAGAAAATGAAACTACGAAAACAAAAGTCTTCACGCTTCATGTTCCACAAATGAATACCAAGTCTTCAAGGTCACACCAATTTCTTCACTTTCAAAGTCTTCAGAAAGTCTTCAAAATATCAAAGTCTTCAGTTGAAGAACTTCATTTTTAGGGGTCGACTTTCTCTGTAAATATCAAACTCCTCATAGACTTATAGACATGTGTACACTCACAAACGCATTAGTCCCTTAACCTATAAGTCTTCAGTACACCAAAATCACTAAGGGGCACTAGATGCACTTACAGGGCTGCGCCAGAACTTGGGTGCGGCTGCCCTCCCACCCCCCACATATATATAGGGGAAAGGGAGAGGGGGGCCGGCCCCCTCAGATCCAATCTGAGGAGGGGGCGGCGGCCAGGGGGGTTGCCTTGCCCCCCAAGGGAAGGGGGCGCCCTCCCTTTAGGGTTTCCCCCCAAACCCTAGGCGCATGGGCCCTAAGGGGAAAGGCTCCTAGCCCACTAAGGGGCTGGTACCTCTCCACAAACAGCCCATAGGGCCCTATGGGGCAGGTGGACCCTCCCGGTGGACCCCCGGAACCCCTTCGGTGGTCCCAGTACAATACTGGTAACCCCCGAATTATTCCGGTGACCGTATGATGACTTCCCATATATAAATCTTTACCTCCGGACCGTTTCGGAACTCCTCATGACGTCCGGGATCTCATTTGGGACTCCGAACAACATTCAGTAACCACGTATATCTATTCCCTATAACCCTAGCGTCATCGAACCTTAAGTGTGTAGACCCTACGGGTTCGGGAACCATGCAAACATGACCGAGACAACTCTCGGACCAATAACCAACAGAGGGATCTGGATACCCATGTTGGCTCCCACATGTTCCACGATGATCTCATCGGATGAACCACGATGTTGAGGATTCGATCAATCCCGTATACAATTCCCTTTGTCTAGCGGTATTTTACTTGCCCGAGATTCGATCATCGGTATGCCGATACCTTGTTCAATCTCGTTATCGGCAAGTCTCTTTACTCGTTCCGTAACACATCATCCCGTGATCAACCCCTTGGTCACATTGTGCACATTATGATGATGTCCTACCGAGTGGGCCCAGAGATACCTCTCCGTCAACCGGAGTTTCAAATCCCAGTCTCGATTCGTGCCAACCCAACAGACACTTTCGAAGATACCCGTAGTGCACCTTTATAGCCACCCCATTACATTGTGACGTTTGGTACACCCAAAGCATTCCTATGGTATCCGGGAGTTGCACAATCTCATGGTCTAAGGAAATGATACTTGACATTAGAAAAGCTTTAGCATACGAACTACACGATCTTTGTGCTAGGCTTAGGATTGGGTCTTGTCCATCACATCATTCTCCTAATGATGTGATCCCGTTATCAACGACATCCAATGTACATGGTCAGGAAAACGTAACCATCTATTGATCAACGAGCTAGTCAACTAGAGGCTTACTAGGGACATGGTGTTGTCTATGTATCCACACATGTATCTGAGTTTCCTATCAATACAATTATAGCATGGATAATAAACGATTATCATGAACAAGGAAATATAATAATAATAACTAATTTATTATTGCCTCTAGGGCATATTGCCAACAGTCTCCCACTTGCACTAAAGTCAATAATCTAGTTCACATCACCATGTGATTAACACTCATAGGTCACATCGCCATGTGACCAACATCCAAAAAGTTTACTAGTGTCATTCAACTAGTTCACATCATCATGTGATTAAGACTCAATGAGTTCTGGGGTTTGATCATGTTTTGCTTGTGAGAGAGGTTTTAGTCAACGAGTCTGCAATATTCAGATCCGTATGTACTTCACAAATCTCTATGTCACATTGTAAATGCTGCTTCCATGCTCCACTTGGAGCTATTCCAAATGGTTGCTCCACTATACATATCCGGTTTGCTACTCAGAGTCACTCGGATATGTGTTAAAGCTTGCATCGACGTAACCCTTTACGCCGAACTCTTTATCACCTCCATAATCGAGAAACATGTCCTTATTTACTGCAAGGACAATTTTGACCGCTGTCCAATGATCCATTCCTGGATCACTCTTGTACCCCCTTGCCAGACTCATGGCAAGGCACACTTCCGGTGCGGTACATAGCATAGCATACTACAGAACCTATGTCTGAAGCATAGGGGACGACCTTTGTCCTTTCTCTCTCTTCTGCCGTGGTCGAGCTTTAACTCTTAACTTCATACTTTACCACTCAGGCAAGAACTCCTTCTTTGACTGATCCATCTTGAACACCTCAAGATCTTGTCAAGGTATGTGCTCATTTTAAAGTACCATTGAGCGTTTTTGATCTATCCTCATAGATCTTGATGCTCAATGTTCAAGCAGCTTAATCCAGGTTTTCTATTGAAAAACACTTTTCAAATAACCCTATATGCTTTCCAGAAATTCTACATTATTTCTGATCAACAATATGTCAACAACATATACTCATCAGAAATTCTATAGTGCTCCCACTCACTTCTTTGGAAATACAAGTTTCTCATAAACTTTGTATAAACCCAAAATCTTTGATCATCTCATCAAAGCATATATTCCAACTCCGAGATGCTTACTCCAGTCCTTAGAAGGATTGTTGGAGCTTTGCAGACTTCTTAGCATCTTTCAGGATTGACAAAACCTTCTGGTTGTATCACATACAACCTTTCCTCAAGAATATCGTCGAGGAAACAATGTTTTGACATCCAATCTGCAAGATTTCATAAATCATGTAGTAATTGCTAATGTAATTCCAACAGACTCTTAGCATCGCTACGAATGAGAAAGTCTCATCGCAGTCAACTCCTTGAACTTGTCAGAAAACATCTTAACGACAAGTCGAGCTTTCTTAATGGTGATACTTACCATCATTGCCCGTCTTTCTTTTAAAATCAATCTGTACCCAACAGCCTTACGACCATCAAGTAGTTCTTCCAAAGTCCACACTTTGTTCTCATACATGGATCCTCTCTCGGATTTTATGGCCTCTTAGCCATTTGTCAGAATCTGGGGCCACCATCGCTTCTTCATAGCTCATAGGTTCATTGTTGTCTAGAACCATGACCTCCAAGACAGGTTTACGTACCACTCTGAAGCAGTACGCATCCTTGTCGACCCACGAGGTTTGGTAGTGACTTGATCCGAAGTTTGATGATCACTGTCATAAGCTTCTACTTCAATTGGTGTAGGTGCCACAGGAACAACTTCCTGTGCCCTGCTACACACTAGTTGAAGTGATGGTTCAACAACCTCATCAAGTCTCCACCATCCTCCTACTCAATTATTTCGAGAGAAACTTTTCCTCGAGAAAGGACCCGTTTCTAGAAACAATCCTTTTGCTTCTGGATCTGAATTAGGAGGTATACCCAACTGTTTTGGGGTGTCCTATGAAGATGCATTTTATCCGCTTTTGGTTCGAGCTTATCGGCCTGAAACTTTTTCACATAAGCGTCGCAGCCCCAAACTTTTAAGAAACGACAACTTAGGTTTCTCCAAACCATAGTTCAAACGGTGTCGTCTCAACGGAATTACGTGGTGCCCTATTAAAGTGAGTGCAGTTGTCTCTAATGCCTAACCAATGAACAATAGTGGTAATTCAATAAGAGACATCATGGCATGCACCATATCCAATAGGGTGCAGTTATGATGTTCGGACACACCATCACACTATGGTGTTCCAGGTGGTGTTAGTTGTGAAACAATTTCCACAATGTCTTAATTGTGTACCAAAGCTCGTAACTCAGATACTCATCTCTATGATCATATCACAGAAATTGTATCCTCTTGTCACGATGATCTTTAACTTCACTCTGAATTTACTTGAACCATTCAATAATTCAGTCTTGTGTTTCATCAAGTAAATATACTCAATATCTACTCAAATCATCCGCGAAGTAAGAACATAACGATATCCACTACGTGCGTCAGCACTCATTGGACTGCACACATCAAAATGTATTACTTCCAACAAGTTGATTTCTTGTTCCATTTTACTGAAAACGAGGCTTTCAGTCATCTTGCCCATGTGGTATGATTTGGATATCTCAAGTGATTCAAAATCAAGTGAGTCCAAACGATCCATCTGAATGGAGTTTCTTCATGCGTATACACCAATAGACATGGTTCGCATGTCTCAAACTTTTCAAAAACGAGTGAGTCCAAAGATCCATCAGCATGGAGCTTCTTCATGCGTTTTTATACCAATATGACTTACATGGTAGTGCCACAAGTAAGTGGTACTATCATTACTATCTTATATCTTTTGGCATGAAAATGTGTATCACTACGATCAAGATTCAATAAACCATTCTTTTAGGTGCAAAACCATTGAAGGTATTATTCAAATAAATAGAGTAACCATTATTCTCCTTACATGAATAACAGTATTGCGATAGACATAATCCAACCATGTCTATGCTTAACGCAAACACCAAATAACAATTTATTTAGGTTTAACACCAATCTCGATGGTAGACGGAGCGTGCGATGTTTGATCATATCAACCTTGGAAATACTTCCAACACATATCGTCATCTCGCCTTTAGCTAGTCTCCGTTTATTCCGTAGCTTTTATTTTGAGTTACTAACACTTAGCAACCGAACCGGTATCTAATACCCTGGTGCTACTAGGAGTACTAGTAAAGTACACATTAACATAATGTATATCCAATATAGTTCTATCGACCTTGCCAGCCTTCTTATCTACCAAGTATCTAGGGTAGTTCTGCTTCAGTGTTTGTTCCCTCATTACAGAAGCACTTAGTCTCGGGTTTGGGTTTAACCCTGGGTTTCTTCACTGGAGCAGCAACTGATTTGCCGTTTCATGAAGTACCACTTCTTGCCCTTGCCCTTCTTGAAACTAGTGGTTTCACTAACCATCAACAATTGATGCTCCTTCTTGATTTCTACATTCGCGGTGTCGAACATTGCGAATAGCTCAAGGATCATCATATCTATCCCTGTTATGTTATAGTTCATCACGAAGCTCTAGTAGCTTGGTGGCAATGTCTTTGGAGAAACATCACTATCTCATCTAGAAGATTAACTCCCACTCGATTCAAGTGATTGTTGTACCCAGACGATCTGAGTACAAGCTCAACGATTGAGATCTTCTCCCTTAGTTTGTAGGCTAGAAAACTCGTCGGAGGTCTCATACCTCTTGACATGGGCACAAGCCTGAAATCCCAATTTCAGCTCTTGGAACATCTCATATGTTCTGCGACATTTCAAAAAATGTCTTTTGTGCCTCAATTCTAAACCATTTAACATTATCGAACTATCATGTAGTCATCAAAACATGTATGTCAGATGTTTGCAACATCCACAGACCACGTTCGAGGTCCAGCACACCGAGCGCTGCATTAAGGACATAAGCCTTCTATTGTCCGCATAATTGCTACTGTCAACTTTCAACTATATTTTCTCTAGGAACATATCTAAAACAGTAGAACTAAAGCGCGAGCTATGACATAATTTGCAAAGGGCTTTTGACTATGTTCAAGATAATTAAGTTCATCTAATGAACTCCCACTCAGATAGACATCCCTCCAGTCATCTAAGTGATTACATGATCCGAATCAACTAGGCCGTGTCCGATCATCACGTGAGACGGACTAGTCATCATCGGTGAACATCTTCATGTTGATCGTATCCACCATACGACTCATGCTCGACCTTTCGGTCTCTTGTGTTCCGAGGCCATGTCTGTACATGCTAGGCTCGTCAAGTTAACCTAAGTGTTTCGCGTGTGTAAATCTGGCTTACACACGTTGTATGTGAACGTTAGATCACATCCGATCATCACGTGGTGCTTCGAAACGACGAACTTTCGCAACGGTGCATAGTTAGGGGGAACACTTTCTTGAAATTTTAATGAGGGATCATCTTATTTACTACCGTCGTTCTAAGCAAATAAGATGCATAAACATGATAAACATCACATGCAATCAAATAGTAACATGATATGGCCAATATCATTTTTCTCCTTTTGATCTCCATCTTTGGGGCTCCATGATCATCATCGTCATCGGCATGATACCATGATCTCCATCATCATGATCTCCATCATCGTGTCTCCATGAAGTTGTCTCGCCAACTTATTACTTCTACTACTATGGCTACCGGTTAGCAATAAAGTAAAGTAATTACATGGCATTGTTCAATGACACGCAGGTCATACAATAAATTAAGACAACTCCTATGGCTCATGCCGGTTGTCATACTCATCGACATGCAAGTCGTGATTCCTATTACAAGAACATGATCAATCTCATACATCACATATCATTCATCACATTCTTCTTGGCCATATCACATCACATAGCATACCTTGCAAAAACAAGTTAGACATCCTCTAATTGTTGTTTGCATGTTTTACGTGGCTGCTATGGGTTTCTAGCAAGAACGTTTCTTACCTACGTAAAAGCCACGACGTGATATGCCAATTGCTATTTACCCTTCATAAGGACCCTTTTCATCGAATCCGATCCGACTAAAGTGGGAGAGACTGGCACCCGCTAGCCACCTTATGCAGCAAGTGCATGTCAGTCGGTGGAACCTGTCTCACGTAAGTGTACGTGTAAGGTCGGTCTGGGCCGCTTCATCCCACAATACCGTCGAAAGAAGATTGGACTAGTAACGATAAGCATATTGAACAAAATCAACGCCCACAACAACTTGTGTTCTACTCGTGCAAAGAATCTACACAATAGACGTAGCTCATGATGCCACTATTGGGGAACGTAGCAGAAATTCAAAATTTTCCTACGTATCACCATGATCTATCTATGGAGAAACTAGCAACGAGGGGAAGGCGACTGCATCTACATACCCTTGTAGATCGCTAAGCGGAAGCGTTCAAGAGAACGGGGTTGAAGGAGTCGTACTCGTCGTGATCCAAATCATCGGAGATCCTAGTGCCGAACGGACGGCACCTCCGTGTTCAACACACATGCAGCCCGGTGACGTCTCCCATGCCTTGATCCAGCAAGGAGAGAGGGAGAGGTTGGGGAAGACTCCGTCCAGCAGCAGCACAACGGCGTGGTGGTGGTGGAGGAGCGTGACAATCCTGCAGGGCTTCGCCAAGCACCGTGGGAGAGGAGGACTTGGGAGAGAGGGAGGGTTGCGCCAGAACTTGGGTGCGGCTGCCCTCCCCCCCCCCCCCCCCACACATATATATAGGTGTTGGGGAACGTAGCAGAAATTCAAAATTTTCCTACGCGTCACCAAGATCTATCTATGGAGAAACCAGCTACGAGTAGAAGGAGAGTGCATCTACATACCCTTGTAGATCGCTAAGCGGAAGCGTTCAAGTGAACGGGGTTGATGGAGTCGTACTCGTCGTGATTCAGATCACCGATGATCCTAGTGCCGAACGGACGGCACCTCCGCGTTCAACACACGTACAGCCCGGTGACGTCTCCCACGCCTTGATCCAGCAAGGAGAGAGGGAGAGGTTGAGGAAGACTACATCCAACAGCAGCACAACGGCGTGGTGGTGGTGGAGGAGCGTGGCAATCCCGCAGGGCTTCGCCAAGCACCATGGGAGAGGAGGAGGAGGGAGAGGGGCAGGGCTGCACCAACGAGAGATCAAATCGCGTGTTATGGGCAGCCCCTAGGCCTCATATATATAGGGGAAGGGGAGGGCTGCGCCCCCTTTAGGGTTTCCCACCCCAAGGGGCGGCGGCCAACCTCCAGATGGCATCTGGTGCGGCGGCCAAGAGGGGGGGGGAGGAGTCCATCCTCCCCAAGGCACCTCGGAGGTGCCTTCCCCTTTGAGGACTCTTCCCTCTAGGGTTCCCTAGGCGCATGGGCCTCTTGGGGCTGGTGCCCTTGGCCCATGTAGGCCAAGGCGCACCCCCTACAGCCCATGTGGCCCCCCGGGGCAGGTGGCCCCACCCGGTGGGCCCCCGGAACCCTTCCGGTGGTCCCGGTACAATACTGATGACCCCGAAACTTGTCCCGATGGCCGAAACAGGACTTCCTATATATAAATCTTTACCTCCGGACCATTCCGGAACTCCTCGTGACGTCCGGGATCTCATACGGGACTCCGAACAACATTCGGTAACCACATACAAGCTTCCTTTATAACCCTAGCGTCATCGAACCTTAAGTGTGTAGACCCTACGGGTTCGGGAGACATGCAGACATGACCGAGACGTTCTCCGGTCAATAACCAACAGCGGGATCTAGATACCCATGTTGGCTCCCACATGTTCCACGATGATCTCATCGGATGAACCACGATGTCAAGGACTCAATCGATCCCGTATACAATTCCCTTTGTCTATCGGTATGTTACTTGCCCGAGATTCGATCGTCGGTATCCAATACCTTGTTCAATCTCGTTACCGGCAAGTCACTTTACTCTTTCCGTAACACATCATCCCGTGATCAACTCCTTGGTCACATTGCGCATATGATGATGTCCTACCGAGTGGGCCCAGAGATACCTCTCCGTTTACACGGAGTGACAAATCCCAGTCTCGATCCGCATAAAACAATAGATACTTTCGTAGATACCTGTAGTGCACCTTTATAGTCACCCAGTTACGTTGTGACGTTTGATACACCCAAAGCACTCCTACGGTATCCAGGAGTTACACGATCTCATGGTCAAAGGAAGAGATACTTGACATTGGCAAAGCTCTAGCAAACGAACTACACGATCTTTGTGCTATGCTTAGGATTGGGTCTTGTCCATCACATCATTCTCCTAATCATGTGATCCCGTTATCAACGACATCCAATGTCCATAGCCAGGAAACCATGACTATCTGTTGATCACAACGAGCTAGTCAACTAGAGGCTCACTAGGGACATATTGTGGTCTATGTATTCACACGTGTATTACGATTTCCGGATAATACAGTTATAGCATGAATAAAAGACAATTATCATGAACAAGGAAATATAATAATAATACTGTTATTATTGCCTCTAGGGCATATTTCCAACAGTCTCCCACTTGCACTAGAGTCAATAATCTAGTTCACATCGCCATGTGATTAACAGTCACAGGTCACATCGCCATGTGACTAATACCCAAGAGTTTACTAGAGTCAGTAGTCTAGTTCACATCACTATGTGATTAACACTCAATGAGTTTTATGTTTGATCATGTTGCTTGTGAGAGAGGTTTTAGTCAACGGGTCTGAACCTTTCAGATCCGTGTGTGCTTTACAAATCTTTATGTCATCTCCTAGATGTAGCTACCACGCTCTATTTGGAGCTAATCCAAATAACTGTTCTACTTGGAGCTATTCTAAATTGTTGCTCCAATATATGTATCCGGTATCTCTACTCAGAGCTATCCGGATAGGTGTCAAGCTTGCATCGACGTAACCCTTTACGACGAACTCTTTTACCACCTCCATAATCGAGAAAATTCCTTAGTCCACTAGTCACTAAGGATAACTTTGACCGCTGTCCTGTGAGCCATTCTTGGATCACTCTTGTACCCCTTGACTGACTCATGGCAAGGCACACTTTCGGTGCGGTACACAGCATAGCATACTGTAGAGCCTACGTCTAAAGCATAGGGGACGACCTTCGTCCTTTCTCTCTATTCTGCCGTGTTCGAGCTTTAAGTCTTAACTTCGTACCTTACAACTCAGGCAAGAACTCCTTCTTTGACTGGTCCATCTTGAACACCTTCAAGATCATGTCAAGGTATGTGCTCATTTGAAAGTACCATTAAGCGTTTTGATCTATCCTTATAGATCTTGATGCTCAATGCTCAAGTAGCTTAATCCAGGCTTTCCATTGAAAAACACTTTCAAAATAACCCTATATGCTTTCCAGAAATTCTATGTCATTTCTGATCAACAACATATACTCATCAGAAATTCTATAGTGCTCCCACTCACTTCTTTGGAAATACAAGTTTCTCATAAACTTTGTATACACCAAAATCTTTGATCATCTCATCAAAGCGCACATTCCAACTCCGAGATGCTTACTCCAGTCCTTAGAAGGATTGCTGGAGCTAGCATTCCTTTTAGCATCCTTAGGATCGACAAAACCTTTCTGATTGTATTACATACAACCTTTCCATACGAAGACTGGTAAGTAAACTCGTTTTGTCATCCATCTGCCAAATTTCATAAATGCAGCTAATGCTAACATGAATCCGACGGACTTTAAGCATCGCTACGGATGAGAAAATCTCATCATAGTCAACTCCTTGAACTTGTGAAAAAACTCTTCGCCACAAGTCGAGCTTCATAGATGGTGACATTACCATCCACGTCTGTCTTCTTATTAAAGATCCATTTATCTCAATGGCTTGCCGATCATCGGGCAAGTCCACCAAAGTCCATGCTTTGTTCTGATACATGGATCCTATCTCGGATTTCATGGCTTCTAACCATTTGTCAGAATTTGGGCCCACCATTGCTTCTCCATAGCTCGTAGGTTCATTGTTGTCTAGCAACATGACCTTCAAGACAGGATTACTGTACCACTCTGAAGTAGTACGTATCCTTGTCACCCTACGAGGTACGGCAGTGACTTGATCCGAAGCTTCATGATCACTATCATAAGATTCTACTTCAATTGGTGTAGGTGCCACATGAACAACTTCCTGTGCCCTGACACACACTGGTTGAAGTGATGGTTCAATAACCATATCAAGTCTCCACCATTCTCCCACTCAACTCTTTCGAGAGAAACCTTTCCTCGAGAAAGGACCCGATTCAAGAAACAATCCATATTGCTTTCGGATCTGAATTTAGGAGGTATACCCAACTGTTTTGGGTGTCCTATGAAGATGCATTTTATCCGCTTTGGGTTCGAGCTTATCAATCCTGAAACTTTTTCACATAAGCGTCGCAGCCCCAAACCTTTAAGAAACGACAACTTAGGTTTCTCTAAACCATAATTCATATGGTGTCATCTCAACGGAATTACATGGTGCCCTATTTAAAGTGAATGTGGTTGTCTCTAATGCCTAACCCATGAACAATAGTGGTAATTCGATAAGAGACATCATGGTACGCACCATATCCAATAGGGTGCAACTATGATGTTCGGACACACCATCACACTATGGTGTTCCAGGCAGTATTAATTGCGAAACAATTTCCACAATGTCTTAATTGTGTGCCAAAACTCGTAACTCAGATACTCATCTCTATGATCATATCATAGACGTTTTATCCTCTTGTCACAATGATCTTCTACTTCACTCTGAAATTACTTGAACCATTCAATAATTCAGACTTGTGTTTCATCAAGTAAATATTCTCAACATCTACTCGAATCATCTGTGAAGTAAGAACATAACGATATTCACTGCATGCCTCAGCACTCATTGGACTGCACACATCAAAATGTGTTGCTTCCAACAAGTTGCTATCTTGTTCCATTTTACTGAAAATGAGGCTTTTCAGTCATCTTGCCCATGTGGTATGATTTGCATATCTCAAGTGATTCAAAATCAAGTGAGTCCGAACGATCCATTTGCATGGAGTTTCTTCATGCATATACACCAATAGACATGGTTCGCATGTCTCAAACTTTTCAAAAACGAGTGAGTCCAAAGATCCATCAACATGGAGCTTCTTCATGCGTTTTATACCAATATGACTTACATGGCAGTGCCACAAGTAAGTGGTACTATCATTACTATCTTATATCTTTTGGCATGAAAATGTGTATCACTACGATCGAGATTCAATAAACCATTCAGGTTTAATACTAATCTTGATGGTAGAGGGAGCGTGCGATGCTTGATCACATCTAGCTTGGAAAAAAAACTTCCAACACATATCGTCAGCTCAGCTTTAGCTAGTCTCCGTTTATTCCGTAGCTTTTATTTCGAGTTGCTAACACTTAGCAACCGAACCGGTATCTAATACCCTGGTGCTACTAGGAGTACTAGTAAAGTACACATTAACATAATGTATATCCAATATACTTCTATCGACCTTGCCAGCCTTCTCATCTACCAAGTATCTAGGGTAATCCTGCTCCAGTGATTGTTCCCCTTATTACAGAAGCACTTAGTCTCGGGTTTGGGTTCAACCTCAGGTTTCTTCATTGGTGCAGCAGCTGATTTGCCGTTTCATGAAGTATCCCTTCTTTCCCTTGCCCTTCTTGAAACTAGTGGTTTCATCAACCATCAACAATTGATGCTCCTTCTTGATTTCTACTTTCGCGATGTCAAACAACGCGAATACCTCAAGGATCATCATCTCTATCCTTGATATGTTATAGTTCATCACGAAGCTCTAGCAGCTTGGTGGCAATGACTTTGGGGAAACATCACTATCTCATCTGGAAGATCAACTCCCACTCGATTCAAGTGATTGTCGCACTCAGACAATCTGAGCACAAGCTCAACGATTAAGCTTTTCTCCCTTAGTTTGCAGGCTAAGAAAATCGTCGGAGGTCTTATACCTCTTGACGTGGGCACGAGCCTGAAATCCCAATTTCAGCCCTCGAAACATCTCATATGTTCCGCGACGTTTCGAAAACGTCTTTGGTGCCTCTACTTAAACCATTTAACTGAACTATCACGTAGTTATCAAAACGTGTATGTTCGATGTTCGAAACATCCACAAACGACATTTGGGGTTCAGCACACTGAGCAGTGCATTAAGGACATAAGCGTTCTAGTGATCGCATAATCGCTACTATCAACTTTCAACTATAATTTCTCTAGGAACATATCTAAAATAGTAGAACTAAAGCGCGAGCTACGACATAATTTGCAAAATCCTTTTGACTATGTTCAGGATAATTAAGTTCATCTTATGAACTCCCACTTAGATAGACATCCCTCTGGTCATCTAAGTGATCACATGATCCGAGTCAACTAGGCCCTGTCCGATCATCACGTGAGACGGACTAGTTAACGTCGGTGAACATCTTCATGTTGATCGTATCTACTATACGACTCATGCTCGACCTTTCGGTCTCCGTGTTCCGAGGCCATGTCTGCACATGCTAGGCTCGTCAAGTTAACCCTAAGTGTTTTCGCTGTGTAAAACTGTCTTACACCCGTTGTATGTGAACGTAAGAATCCATCACACCCGATCATCACGTGGTGCTTAGAAGCGACGAACTGTAGCAACGGTGCACAGTTAGGGGAGAACACTTCTTGAAATTTTGTAAGGGATCATCTTATTTACTACCGTCGTCCTAAGTAAACAAGATGCATAAACATGATAAACATCACATGCAATCAAATAGTGACATGATATGGCCAATATCATTTTGCTCCTTTTGATCTTCATCTTCGGGGCTCCATGATCATCATCGTCACCGGCATGACACCATGATCTCCATCATCATGATCTCCATCATCGTGTCTTCATGAAGTTGTCACGCCAACGACTACTTCTACTTCTATGGCTAATGCGTTTAGCAATAAAGTAAAGTAAGTTACATGGCGTTCTTCAATGGCACGCAGGTCATACAAAAAATAAAGACAACTCCTATGGCTCCTGCCGGTTGTCATACTCATCGACATGCAAGTCGTGAATCCTATTACAAGAACATGATCAATCTCATACATCACATATCATTCATCACATCCTTTTGGCCATATCACATCACATAGCATACCCTGCAAAAACAAGTTAGACGTCCTCTAATTGTTGTTTGCATGTTTTACGTGGCTGCTATGGGTTTCTAGCAAGAACGTTTCTCACCTACGCAAGACCACAACGTGATATGCCAATTGCTATTTACCCTTCATAAGGACCCTTTTCATCGAATCCGTTCCGACTAAAGTGGGAGAGACTGGCACCCGCTCGCCACCTTATGCACCAAGTGCATGTCAATCGGTGGAACCTGTCTCACGTAAGAGTACGTGTAAGGTCGGTCCGGGCCGCTTCATCCCACAATACCGTCGAAACAAGATTGGACTAGTAACGGTAAGCATATTGAACAACATCAACGCCCACAACTACTTTGTGTTCTACTCGTGCAAAGAATCTACGCAATAGACCTAGCTCATGATGCCACTGTTGGGGAACGTAGCAGAAATTCAAAATTTTCCTACGCGTCACCAAGATCTATCTATGGAGAAACCAGCTACGAGTAGAAGGAGAGTGCATCTACATACCCTTGTAGATCGCTAAGCAGAAGCGTTCAAGTGAACGGGGTTGATGGAGTCGTACTCGTCGTGATTCAGATCACCGATGATCCTAGTGCCGAACGGACGGCACCTCCGCGTTCAACACACGTACAGCCCGGTGATGTCTCCCACGCCTTGATCCAGCAAGGAGAGAGGGAGAGGTTGAGGAAGACTCCATCCAACAGCAGCACAACGGCGTGGTGGTGGTGGAGGAGCGTGGCAATCCCGCAGGGCTTCGCCAAGCACCATGGGAGAGGAGGAGGAGGGAGAGGGGCAGGGCTCCACCAACGAGAGATCAAATCGCGTGTTATGGGCAGCCCCTAGGCCTCATATATATAGGGGAAGGGGAGGGCTGCGCCCCCTTTAGGGTTTCCCACCCCAAGGGGCGGCGGCCAACCTCCAGATGGCATCTGGTGCGGCGGCCAAGAGGGGGGGGGGCGGAGTCCATCCTCCCCAAGGCACCTCGGAGGTGCCTTCCCCTTTGAGGACTCTTCCCTCTAGGGTTCCCTAGGCGCATGGGCCTCTTGGGGCTGGTGCCCTTGGCCCATGTAGGCCAAGGCGCACCCCCTACAGCCCATGTGGCCCCCCGGGGCAGGTGGCCCCACCCGGTGGGCCCCCGGGACCCTTCCGGTGGTCCCGGTACAATACCGATGACCCCGAAACTTGTCCCGATGGCCGAAACAGGACTTCCTATATATAAATCTTTACCTCCGGACCATTCCGGAACTCCTCGTGACGTCCGGGATCTCATCCGGGACTCCGAACAACATTCGGTAACCACATGCAAGCTTCCTTTATAACCCTAGCGTCATCGAACCTTAAGTGTGTAGACCCTACGGGTTCGGGAGACATGCAGACATGACCGAGACGTTCTCCGGTCAATAACCAACAGCGGGATCTGGATACCCATGTTGGCTCCCACATGTTCCACGATGATCTCATCGGATGAACCACGATGTCAAGGACTCAATCGATCCCGTATACAATTCCCTTTGTCTATCGGTATGTTACTTGCCCGAGATTCGATCGTCGGTATCCAATAACTTGTTCAATCTCGTTACCGGCAAGTCACTTTACTCGTTCCGTAACACATCATCCCGTGATCAACTCCTTGGTCACATTGCGCATATGATGATGTCCTACCGAGTGGGCCCAGAGATACCTCTCCGTTTACACGGAGTGACAAATCCCAGTCTCGATCCGCATAACACAATAGATACTATCGGAGATACCTGTAGTGCACCTTTATAGTCACCCAGTTACGTTGTGACGTTTGATACACCCAAAGCACTCCTACGGTATCCAGGAGTTACACGATCTCATGGTCAAAGGAAGAGATACTTGACATTGGCAAAGCTCTAGCAAACGAACTACACGATCTTTGTGCTATGCTTAGGATTGGGTCTTGTCCATCACATCATTCTCCTAATGATGTGATCCTGTTATCAACGACATCCAATGTCCATAGCCAGGAAACCATGACTATCTGTTGATCACAACGAGCTAGTCAACTAGAGGCTCACTAGGGACATATTGTGGTCTATGTATTCACACGTGTATTACGATTTTCGGATAATACAGTTATAGCATGAATAAAAGACAATTATCATGAACAAGGAAATATAATAATAATACTTTTATTATTGCCTCTAGGGCATATTTCCAACAATAGGGGCAAGGGAGAGGGGGGCCGGCCCCCTCAGATCCAATCTGAGGAGGGGGCGGCGGCCAGGGGGGTTGCCTTGCCCCCCAAGGCAAGGGGGCGCCCCCCCTTTAGGGTTGCCCCCCCCCCCCAAACCCTAGGCGCATGGGCCCTAAGGGGAAAGGCGCCCAGCCCACTAAGGGGCTGGTCCCTCTCCACAAATAGCCCATAGGGCCCTCCGGGGCAGGTGGACCCTCCCGGTGGACCCCCGTAACCCCTTCGGTGGTCCCAGTACAATACCAGTAACCCCTGAATTATTCCGGTGACCGTATGATGACTTCCCATATATAAATCTTTACCTCCGAACCGTTCCGGAACTCCTCGTGACGTCCGGGATCTCATCCGAGACTCCGAACAACATTCGGTAACCACGTATATCTATTCCCTATAACCCTAGCGTCATCGAACCTTAAGTGTATAGACCCTACGGGTTCGGGAACCATGCAGACATGACCGAGACAACTCTCCGGCCAATAACCAACAGAGGGATCTGGATACCCATGTTGGCTCCCACATGTTCCACGATGATCTCATCGGATGAACCACCATGTCGAGGATTCGATCAATCCCGTATACAATTCCCTTTGTCTAGCGGAATTGTACTTGCCCGAGATTCGATCGTCGGTATGCCGATACCTTGTTGAATCTCGTTACCGACAAGTCTCTTTACTCGTTCCGTAACACATCATCCCGTGATCAACCCCTTGGTCACATTGTGCATATTATGATGATGTCGTACCGAGTGGGCCCAGAGATACCTCTCCGTCAACCGGAGTGACAAATCCCAGTCTCGATTCATGCCAACCCAACAGACACTTTCGGAGATACCCATAGTGCACCTTTATAGCCACCCAGTTACGTTGTGACGTTTGGTACACCCAAAGCATTCCTATGGTATCCGGGAGTTGCACAATCTCATGGTCTAAGGAAATGATACTTGACATTAGAAAAGCTTTAGCATACGAACTACACGATCTTTGTGCTAGGCTTAGGATTGGGTCTTGTCGATCACATCATTCTCCTAATGATGTGATCCCGTTATCAACGACATCCAATGTCCATGGTCAGGAAACCGTAACCATCTATTGATCAACGAGCTAGTCAACTAGAGGCTTACTAGGGACATGGTGTTGTCTATGTATCCACACATGTATCTGAGTTTCCTATCAATACAATTATAGCATGGATAATAAACGATTATGATGAACAAGGAAATATAATAATAATAACTAATTTATTATTGCCTCTAGGGCATATTTCCAACATGTCCATCCGGAGTTAATCAAGCATGTTGGGTAAGTTAGTGCAGCCCTATAGGGAAGTAAATCTATTCGAATAGATGTGTCCACGGCAACAGACGCTCAGAGTTGTATCCCGATATACTACAACTAGAACTTGATACTTGTGACACTAAATGGATATGATAGCTCTGCATTCTCGCAGGGAGTCGAGAAAGGATATCTGGGCGTTACTAAATGTACTTGTTACTTTATAATATGCTAATCTGCAATCTTCTAGTGCTGCAAGACGCTGCAAGATGCTAATCTTCGATAGGCTAGGTCTTTCCTTCTATTCTGGAATTTTGCCGTTCAGTCCAAAGATATAGCCCCATTCCTTTGATACTGATGCATACTTAGTATAGATCTAATGTAAGTCTTGCGAGTACTTTGGATGAGTACCCACAATTGCTTTGCTACCTCTTTTCCCCTCTACCCAATTGTTGTGATCAGATGACGGATCCCAGGAGCCAGTTGATCCCACCGATAACTACTACTACCACGACAGAGCCTACTACTACGTGGAGTCCGTCAACGACCAGGAGTAATTAGGAGGCTCCCAGGCAGGAGGCCTGCACCTTTTCGATCCAGATATGGTTGTTTTGCTAGCCTTCTTAAGGCAGACTTGTTTATCTTATGTCTGTACTCACATGTTGTTGCTTTCGCTGACTTATGTATTTGATCCTTCGAGGCCTTGGCTTGTAATATAAAGCTTTATGTTTGAATTTGTGTCTAGAGTTGTGTTATGATATCTTCCCATGAGTGTGTGATCTTGATCATGCGCATTTGCATGTATGATTAGTGCACGATTAAGTTGGGGCGTCACACATGTGAAGTGTCTAATCTGGATTCTTGGGTTCAAGCTCATGCCTTGGTTCTTTGCCCGTTGCAACTGCACCTAGAGCTTGTTCGTGCTCGCATGAAGCACCAAGCTGATAAGAAGCACTTTGACCACGTGTTTAAAGTGGGTGATTTCGCTTTCCTCAAGCTTCCGTCTTATATTCAGTCTTATGTGGCCTCGTGCGCACACCACAAGCTCTTATTCAAATTTTATGGGTCATTTGAAGTGTAAGAAAGAGTGGGTGCTTCGACGTATCACCTGCATCTTCGATAACATAGCCGCATCCACCCGATGTTGCATGTCTTGCAGCTGAAGCAAGTGCTGGGGAAAATTTGCCATGTAAAACCAGACCTTCCTCCTACTGATGCTCAATTTGCAGTTCCAGTTCGGTGTTGCAGCGTCATCTGCACCAACAAGGTTCTACAACAATCTCTCTAGGGCTAATTCAATGGTCTAACTAATATTAGTCATTGGTGACATGGAAGACCTCTAGGAACTTCACCTACGCTTTTCGCGCGTGCCAGCTTGGGGACAAGCTGGTGCCCTATATGAAGGAGGAGTGTTAGCACCCCAGCTGAACCCAGGGTGTAGAGGAGGAAGATGAGGACCCAACGACCTGATAGGAGGCCCCATGTTACGTCACGATGCTATCTACCAAAAGACTAGGCCGTCGACTAGCTATATACGAGGTATGTGTTGTGTGAGTTGCCACTTCGCGATTGGTACATGATAGTAGTCCTTGGCTTGTAGTTTTCCTACTCTGGATCTCAAACACACATCCTCGTCTCGGAGCAATTCCTGAGCATCTAGCTACCAATTTTCCTGATTTCGTCTTCAGTCTATAGCTTGGCGTTAACAGACTCATGACTGGTGTTTCCCATCAGCTTGATCCATGTCTCCTTGTTACTCACCCCCCATTGGATCTCACCACATACAACCAAATGACGCACGTGATGAATTCATCAATTTTGAAGCTCTGCTACTTCAGCCTTCAATATGTGTCGCGGGCACGTATATGTCTATGTTGTACTCTATGATTTTTGAAGAAAAAAATTGTTTTGCTAAAGCACATCTAAATGTGCTCTACTCTAAATATTGCACATCTAAATCCTATGTAATTGATTTTACGCTAAGATTTGTGTAAGCATTTTGTTTTGTCTTTTGTCTTTTTTTTAGTAGTCACTTAGATGTGCAACAATTAAAGCATATCTAAAAAAACAGCATATCTTCGGTCATATTCCGAAGAGTGGTTGTTAAGCCATTTTAGTGAGGGAACAACTTGCCAATCAACACCATAAGCAGTACGCTAAAACGGCCGTTTATGTTGAATTTTCCACTTGAGTTGATTTGTTTATGCTACCTGGTAGTGTCCACGTGTGAAGTTGCTGGTCCGTTTGTTATTGTTGGGCAAACGTCGCTTTTGATCCACAAATTCTGCATTTAGGCTCCCCTCAGTACAGATATCTACTACTAGATCTGTTCTTATTTTAGCTGCGTTCCGGTCAATTTTGCTGTGGACAACAGTGATCATAAGACTTGAGGAATCTAGCACCTCCTGTTGCAATCTGATGCAACCGGACGGCCATCAAAGACTTTGCAAGGAGTAAAACTAGAATGGCGCAAGGAGTACACGTCGGCTTGAGGAATCTTGCACCTTTGCATATAAGGAAGCTTTTCAAGCCGATGAACCGGACGGCCACAAGCGACAAGACCAAGGATTTGTGACACGTCGGGCGGGGTTCTTCCCCTCCGCTAGATCCCAGCACCGTCAACTTCATCTGCCGCGATCGAAGAAGAGGAACGACGTTGTATGCTGTCATCCATGCACCCCACTGCAACCGCAAGACACCAAACCCAACCGCAACAGTCGACAGCAACGCCACCCAGGAGAGTGTCATGTGCTGACCACCAGACACAAATCTTACCGGATTTGAAGACAAGCCACCTGCACACCGGCGTCGCTCATTAAAATGCCGCCGAGATGGAGAAAGAGCATAAGCAAATTATTTTGACGCAACACCGTCCTGACCATCGATGCAGCACCTTTGAAAGCAAACTACGCCTATTCTATACCTCTACCGGAGGGAAACTGCCGGGGTCCCCGCTTGCTCCCGTCGCTGGAGCGGCAGACCGGGACCCAGCGTCGCCGGTGTTGAGAAGGCAAGAAAATCGCGTCCTGATCGCCTCTCTGGTGCGGTACCAGGAGCGAATGAAACGGTTGTCCCCTCTGTGGAGGCGTTTGGAACATGTTAATGTTGCACTTCAGCTGCAACTGTCATTGTATTCACTGGATTTGAAGACATGCAAGAAGACCGATCCACCTACTCCCTAGCGCCGTCCATTAGAATGCCATCGAGAAAGAGAAATAGCAGACGCAAATTAATTCGACGGAGCACCATCCTCACTGCTGATGCAGCACCTCTAAAAGCAAACCATGCCTATTCTATACCTCTACTTGATAGAAGCTGCCTGGGTCCCCGCCTGCTCCCGCCATTGGGGTGGCAGACGGGACCCAGCGTCTCTGGTGTTGAAGAAGGCAAAAAAATCGTCTCTGGATCGCGTCTCTGGTGCGGTACCAGGAGCGAATGAAACAATTGTCCCTTTTGTGGAGGCGTTCGGAACATGTTAGTGTTGCATTTGAGCTGCGACGGTCATTATTTTCACGCTCATGCATAAGAAAAACTTCAGAGATAAGGGCAACATGGTTCCAGTTTAGCCTGTGCTTCTGCTTACGGCAGCAATGGAATGACCATGGCTTATCTCTGATCTCTTGTTACCTCCATCTTTCCTAAGTGCATGTAGATCCTGTAATCCACTGTAAGTTTTTCTGTCAGTGTTCGTCATCGCACGCTTAATCTGCAAGTTTGTTACTCCTACATGGAATTGTGGATATCTCAGTCAGTGCAGGGTTGTTTTCGCTAGTTGGTGTGTTCAAGTTCAGTGCTGAATGGGTACAATGTCCAAAACACAACGCAGCAGTAATGGAGTTCCTCTGATTAACGCTCACAGTGTGCTGTTACTAGGCATCCAAGTGTCACTATGATTGTATCTTACAGGTGTGCGAATGCAGGAGAAAAAGAAAAGAAACTTTGATCACCTATGCATTTCTGCCTATTTGAGTTAACGAGCGAATGAATGAAACTATACTTGACTGTACTCCCAGTCCTTGCATACACTCACGTCTATGGTCATCGTCTTGTTCCCGCCCCCTTCTTTCCTCGGAGAGGACAGCACCCGGCAGCAATTCCGCATCGGGGACTGCAAGTTCATATCGATCACCAGTCAGTATCACTTGAATCTGAACACCTAATGGTAGAAAGAAATGCTCAGTTTGACACATCAAAATGGCAGAGCGAGGGTTACTTACCCGGTCCCATAACCCGGGGTCAGGCTTCTTGAGCACGATGACGCTGTCGAGCAGCGCGTCCGGGTCGGGGATCCTCCACCGGCAAGGCGGCCGTACATCGTTGCGGTGGCGCCACCGCTGGTACCTCGTCACGGTGGTCTCCCCGGTGCGCACCACCGTGCGCCGCGCCGACGCCAGGTAGTAGAGCGCGGGCCTCTCGCACTGGTTGCGCGCCAGGGGCCGGGTGTTGAACGCGTGCGCCTTGTAGTCCGCGCGCCGGTACCAGTTCAGGAACGTCCGCGCCGGCATCTCCATCTCCCGCGCCGGCATCACGCCCCTCGTCACCGTCACCACGAACCCCCACGCCACCGACACCGTCCACCGGTTCGCCGCGTCGTAGCATATGGACTGCTGCATCACCCCCGCCGAGTCCAGCATCACCGGCCCGTCGAACAGCCTCCGCAGAGCCGCCGGGCGCGAGCGCACGTTGGGGAAGAGAGGCCGCACTACGTCGAGGTGGTGCAGCGACACCAGCGGCGCCACCGGGTGGGCGGCGAGGAGGCCCAGGAGGTCACCGTACACGTCGTACTGGTGGAACCCCGGGTGCCTCGTGAGCGGCACGCCCAGCTCCGCCATGCACGCCTGGATCCGGTCGTCGCTGCCGTACAGCCACGGGTACCGGCGGATGCAGGCGTCCTGCATCCGCTCCAGCCTCGCCGCCAGAGGCTGGCTGATGGCGAAGCCGCCGCCGCCGAACGCCATCCCGTACGAGAAGAAGATGTTCTGCAGGTGGCTCTCGGAGGGGGAGCCGACGTAGTATGGCTGCCGGTGGTCGAGCCTCCCGAGGACGGCGAGGAGGTTGTCCGGGAGGAAGACCGTGTCGTCGTCGCCCATGACGAACCAGCGCACGCCTGGGAGCCCGAGGCGGAAGGTCTCAGAGACGATGCGGGAAATGCGGATGGCAGAGCGGTGGCCGCGCCGGTGCGTGTAGGGGAAGCCGGAGGTGTCAGAGGATATCTTGATGGCCGGCAGCCCCTCCGGCACCCTCGACTCCCGCACGCCGCGGTCCAGCCATACGAAACCCCGCATGCCAGAGTTAGGGCGCCACCAGATTTTAATGTACTCCTTCCGCTTCTCCCACATGCGCGCCGACGCCGCGATGCCGAACACCAAGTGCTGCAGCGTCGTCGGCGTCGTCGACACCATGATCGTGGCAGGTGGTGATGGTGGTAGCGTACTTGCCGTCGACACCACCGTGACCGTGGCGGGTAGTGGTGGCAGCCTCGCCGTCGACACCACCTTGACCGCGGCGGGTGATGGTGGCATCCTCGCCGTCGTCACCACCGCCACCGGGACCGTAGCGGGTGGTGGTGGCATCGTCGCCGTCGACACCACCGTGACCGTGGCGGGTAGTGGTGGCAGCCTCGCCGTCGACACCACCGTGACCGCGGCTGGTGATGGTGGCATCCTTGGCGTCATCACCACCGTGACCGTGGCGGGTGGTGGTGGCATCCTCGCCGTCGTCACCACCGTGACTGTGGCGGGTGGTTGAGGCATCCTCGCCGTCGACACCACCGTGACCGTGGCGGGCGTCGGCGGCATCCTCGCCGTCGGCACCGTGACAATGGCCGGTGGAGGCGGTGTCCTCGGCGTCGATACCGTGACCATAAGGGGAGGCGGCGGCATGGATGATGTATGGTTGTGGGTGGTGACGTGTGAGACGGAGGCGGCGGCCATGATGCGATCATGTTCAGGCGGGTATGTGGAGGACAGAATGGCATGCAGGGCGTAGAGGATATACAGAGCGGTGAGAGGGAGAAGCAAGAGGAGGATGAAGCGGAGGAAGGAGGCCACCAGGGTGTCCTTGCCGCCGCCGGAGCATGCCCCGGCGGCGGCCCTCATTGTCCGCGCCGTCTCCGGGCGCCCTTACATGTATTCTCTCCTCCCCGCGATACTGTTTAGCCGCCGTTGTCGTCGGCTTCTCCGGAGGCGGGTGGCGAACCGGATCGGCCGGAATCGTTGGGGCGAATGCGAGCGAGATTTGGACGGGAAAAGAGGTTGGGATCGCGTGGGATCGAGCTCGCCAGGTCTGCGCGATCTCCTCGGCCGAGCGCGTTGGTGGGACGAGAGGTTGAGCATTTTCGGTTCCTGCTCTTGTTGCGGCCGGTATGCTTTGCGTGCTTGCCGGCGCGCGTGCATGGATCGGATGCCTCGTTCTTTCGTGTACCGTGGAGATGGGTTTAATTGCTACAGCCGATTCATCGTCGCCATTTTCAGTCCAATCGACTGTCCGTGGTGTCGAAAGAACTCGACGGCGCAGGGACAGTGCCATTTTGTTTCTTATCGGTTTTATGTTTTTCGCTGATTTTTTTTTTTACATTATGCATAGATTTTGATTTTGCTGCATCCTCCTCGGCCCTGGACAGAAATACAGGCACAATTGTTTGGTTGCAAGCATTTGCTCCACAAATGCAACGTGCTGTGCTTTGGTTATGCCCGCACGAATGATTAATCTCATCTCTTATTTCTCATGATGAACTTACCTCATGTGAGAGCGTGGTGCTCAACGATGAAGAGAAGGACAGGTTCAAGGTAGAAGAAGGTGTCACAATCCTCAGATGCTCATCCAACTGTCACGGAATTGATTAGCCGCAAATTGTTTTTCAGGTAACTAACGCCCAGTCGTGTGAAACTGGGAGATAAAGTTAGTGGTCAAAGAGAATTTCAAACGTTCATCCATGTGCATTTTTTGATGTAAAGGCCCAGGTGATCCTCCTTTTCTAAAAAAAAGTACGAAGAGTTTGGCAAAATTCGTCTAAAAAAACACTAAACAAGAAAATAAAATTGAAGATTTACATTCCACGAAATTAGGAATCAATTGTCGGAATGGAACCAAAACATCGATGTACATTTTTTTTATGTAAAGATTATTTCGAATCAAAACACTACTGTATAGACTAGAAGGGATTTTGTGAAGGGGATTACGAAAGATGAGTGCGCAGGACAAGGGCAAACTCTAAATACAGGTTGCGCCGACTAGCACCAGAAGTGCCATCACCTGAGCTCTAGTTAGACCGCTCGGGCCTGACTCGCTGGAAACTACTGATTTAAGCATTACTTCATAGCCACACCCACACGTGCTTCAAGTTTGTGCGGGCTAAGATTTTGATGCAATGTAGGCAAGCAAAAAGATGAAATTTATACTGCGCGGGTCTGGTAGATTTCATATAGACTACCAAACGCATCCTAAGTGGATCCATTTGGCTCCAGCTCTAGCCCAAAACCTAACCTCCGCCTGAATAGATGGGATAAGGTGTGAAATGGAGGGCCTCAAGCCAAGAAATGAAATATACCCCCTCATTCCCAAAATCTTAGGCACCTAATCTTTTTTTTAAAAAGCCCAAAACTATAGGCATGTTAGCACTCAACTTATGATATTATCTCTTACATCAGTGTAAGCTAAGAGCCTCTACAGCCGGGTGCCTCAAACCGGTTTCAAACGCCCGGACGGGCGAACCGGTGGCTGACCGAGCAAAAAAACCTGACCCACTCGAACGCCTCAAATCGGCCTCAAACGTTCGGGTTGTCCGGCACCCCTCAGATCCAACCCAAAATGCAAGGCGTATATGAGGCGCCCCAGGCTTTCTCGGGTGCGTTCGCCACGTCAGCACGACATACCTTGGCTGACAGCGACCCCACAAAACCCCATCCGAATCAAGCCCTAACCTCACTTTACTCCGTTCTTGTCAGTCTCCTCTCCTCCTTTCCTCCAATCCGTCAACTCTCGATATCTGGCGAGCATGTCCGAGAGAGTCCAGGATTAGGGGGTCCTCGGACAGCCGGACTATATGCTTATGCTGGACTATTGGACTATGAAGATACAAGATTGAAGTCTTCGCCCCGTGTCCGGGTGGGACTCTCCTTTGCGTGGAAGGCAAGCTTGACAATTTGGATATTTAGATTTCCTTCTCTGTAACCGACTCTGTGTAACCCTAGCCCCCTCCGGTGTCTATATAAACTGGAGGGTTTAGTCCGTAGGACAACAACAATCATAATCATCGGCTAGCTTCTAGGGTTTAGCCTCTACGATCTCGTGGTAGATCAACTCTTGTAATACTCATAGCATCAAGATCAATCAAGCAGGAAGTAGGGTATTACCTCCATAGATAGGGCCCGAACCTGGGTAAACATTGTGTCCCCCGCCTCATGTTACCATTAGCCTTAGACGCACAGTTCGGGACCCCCTACCCGAGATCCGATGGTTTTGACACCGACATTGGTGCATTCATTGAGAGTTCCACTATGTCATCACGGTAAGGCTTAATGGCTCCTTTAATCGTCTACAATGACGCGATCCAGGGTGAGGCTTTCCTCCCCGGACAGATCTTCGTATTCGGGGGCTTCGCACTGCGGGCCAACTCGCTTGGCCATCTGGAGCAGATCGATAGCTATGCCCCTGGCCATCAAGTCAGGTTCGAAAGCCCGAATTACACTGCCGACATCCATGGAGACTTGATCTTCGACAGATTCGAGCCCGTAACGGGTGCACCCCACAGTCGCGATGAGCATGACCTAGATCTGCCATCGGACGGTGTTCTAGAGATTGCAACTGCAGCTGCCCTGGCTCTAAATCCGGAGCAGATCGTGCCATCCAAGGACGGGTGGATGGACCCCGCCACGGAGGTCGCACACTCAGCGGCGATAGAGCCGAACACAGACTTCGCCTCCAATGAGGTCTATGTCATCGGACCCTCGGACTCATCTCCGGCCATGGGCTCCGGACCGCGCGCATCCGTGCCCATCGAACCTGACTAGGCACCGATCATGGAGTTTAGCTCCGTGGATATCTTCCAACACTCACCCTTGGGTGATGTGCTAAACTCATTAAAATCTCTCTCCCTGTTAGGAGACTCTTGGCCGAACTATGTCCGACTTGAGTGGGAAGCGGACGGCGAAGAAATTAGTAAACCACCCACCACCCACTTAATAGCCACTGTCGACGACTTAACCGACATGCTTGATTTCGACTCCGAAGACATAGACGGTATGGATGACGATGCTGGAGAAGAACGGGAACCACCGCCCACAGGGCGCTGGACTGTCACCTCGTCATATGATATATATATATATATATATATATATATATATATATATATATATATATATATATATATATATATGGTGGACACACCCAAGGAAAGCAATGGCGATGAGGCAACCGAGGATAATCCCCTTGAGAAGCATTCTAAGCGCCGGCATCAGCGGCGCCGCTCTAAGCCCCGCCATAGCAAAAATAGCGATACCGGCACAAGAGACAATAGCACTCTGGATGATGCCAAAGACGAAAGCAATCCCGCCCAGCCAAGCTTCGAGCAAGCCGAACGGGAGGATGGGCAAGCTAGCCCTGATGAACAGGCAATGGATGGAGACTCGGAGGATGACAATTACATGCCTCTCTCCAAAGACGAGATAAGCCTCGGCGATGAAGAATTTATCGTGCCTGAGGATCCCATCGAGCAGGAGTGCTTCAAGCGCCATCTTATAGCCACTGCAAAAAGCTTGAAGAAAAAACAGCAGCAGCTTCAAGCTGATCAAGATCTGCTAACTGATAGATGGACTGAGGTCCTGGCAGCCGAGGAATACGGACTCGAGCGCCCAACCAAAAGTTACCCGAAGCGCAGGTTGTTACCTCAATTCGAGGAGGAGGCACTAGAGCCTACACTACCAGCGCAGGATGCGGCTGACCGGCCACCTCGTGGCCGAGACAAAGCGGCGTATCGGCCCGAACACCAGCCCGCACCCCGTCGCCAAAAAAATAAAAACACGAAGGCCCGGGGCTACACGCACGACCTGCGAGACAAATTGGAAAACAAAGCAGGACAATCAAGATCGATCTACGGATCATGGGGGAGCACCCCAACGCGTGACGATCACCGCCACGCCGGATATACTAAATAAAAATCCGGCCGGGCCGAATACAACATACCAGACTCATTTGAACTGCGTCGTGATGTAGCCCGGCATAGAGGCGTCGCACACCCCCTATGCTTCACTGACGAAGTAATGGAGCACGAATTCCCAAAAGGGTTTAAGCCCATGAATATAGAGCCCTACGATGGGACTACAAACCTCGTGGTATGGATAGAAGATTTCCTTCTCCACATTCACATGGCCCGCGGCAATGATCTACATGCCATCAAGTACCTCCCGCTAAAGCTCAAGGGACCGGCTCGGCATTGGCTGAATAGTCTGCCAGCGAACTCCATAAGCAGTAGGGAGAACCTGGAAGACGCATTCTTGACAACTGCCAGGGCACTTAAGTGCGACAACCGGACGCTGATGACTTGAGTCACATAACCCAACAGCCCGGAGAGTCAGCCAGGAAATTCTCGACTTGGTTCCTAACTAAAAAGAACCAAATTGTCGACTGTCCGGACGCTGAAGCCCTAGCGGCCTTTAAGCATAACATCCGTGATGAGTGGCTTGCCCGACACCTCGACCAAGAGAATCCGAAGTCAATGGCAGACCTCACGACACTCATGACCCGCTTTTGTGCGGGCGAGGATAGATGGTTAGCTCGTAGCAACAGCACAACAAGAAATCATGGCACCTCAGATGCCAGAGATAGCAACGGCAAGCCAGACGCAGCAAACACAAGCGCCGTAATAATGGCGACAACGCCAAAGACACGACCGTCAATGCCGGATTCAGCGGCTCTACTACTGGTCAAAGGAAGAAACAATTCAAAAGAAACAGTCCGGGCACGTCCATTTTGGACCGTATACTCGACCGTCCATGCCAAATTCATGGCACCCCAAGAACACAAACCAATCATACCAACAGAGAATGTTGGGTCTTCAAACAAGCCGACATGTCAGGTCCCGAAAACAAGGATAAGGGGTTGCAAAGCGATGACGACGATGAGAAGCCCCGGCCAATCGAACACAGGAGAGCAAAAGAAATTTCCCCCGCAAATTAAAACGGTGAACATGATAAACACCACCCATATTCCCAAGCGGGAGTGGATGTGCACTCTTAGGGATGTCGATGCAATGGAGCCAGTCGCCCCAATATCCTATGGTCGTCCGGCCCGATCACCTTTGACCATACGGATCGCCCGGCCAATACCAGTCAGGACAATTCAGCCGCACTAGTCCTTGACCCAATAATTGACGGATTCCACCTCACATGAGTCCTTATGGATGGAGGCAGCAGTGTGAACCTGTTGTATCAGGACACAGTGCGCAAGATGGGTATCTATCCTTCAATTATCAAACCCACTAAAATCACCTTTAAAGGTGTTATTCCAGGTGTGGAGGCATGTTGTACAAGCTCCATCACTCTGGAGGTAGTCTTTGGACCACCGGATAATTGTCGTACCGAAGAGTTAATCTTTGACATCGTCCCTTTTCGCAGTAGCTATCATGCAATGCTTGAAAGAACCGCGTTTGCTCGATTCAACGCGGTACCACATTATGCCTACCTTAAGCTCAAGATGCTCGGTCCGCGCGGCGTCATAACAGTTAATGGCAAGGCCGAACGCTCCCTCCGTGCTGAAGAGTACACTGATACGTCCATTTTGTATCATGCTTTTATATCAATATTTATTGCATTATGGGCTGTTATTACACATTATATATCAATACTTATGGCTATTCTCTCTTATTTTATAAGGTTTACCATGAAGAGGGGGATTGCCGGCTGTTGGAATTCTGGCTGGGAAAGGAGCAAACATTGGAAACCTATTCTGCACTGCTCCAAAAGACCTGAAACTCCACGAAACTTATTTTTGGAATTAATAAGAATTATTGAGCGGAAGAAGCACCTCTGGGGGGCCACACCCTGGCCAGGAGGGTGGGGGCATGCCCAACCCTACTGGGCGCGCCCCCCCTGTCTCCTGGGCCCCCTGGTGGCCCTCCGATGTCCATCTTCTACTATATGAAGGCTTTTACCCTGAAAAAAATCATGGCCAAGCTTACGGGACGAAACTCCGCCGCCACGAGGCGGAACCTTGGCGGAACCAATCTAGACCTCCGGCAGAGCTGTTCTGCCAGGGACACTTCCCTCCGGGAGGGGGAAAGCATCACCATCATCAATGATCCTTCCATCGGGAGAGGGTCAATCTCCATCAACATCTTCACCAGCACCATCTCCTCTCAAACCCTAGTTCATCTCTTGTATCCAATCTTGTATCCAAAACCACAAATTGGTACCTGTGGGTTGCTAGTAGTGTTGATTACTCCTTGTAGTTGATGCTTATTGGTTTACATGGTGGAAGATCATATGTTCAGATCCTTAATGCATATTATTACTCCTCTGATTATGAACATGAATATGCTTTGTGAGTAGTTACGTTTGTTCCTGAGGACATGGGTGAAGTCTTGCTATTAGTAGTCATGTGAATTTGGTATTCATTCGATATTTTGATGAGATGTATGTTGTCTTTCCTCTAGTGGTGTTATGTGAACGTCGACTACATGACACTTCACCTTTATTTGGGCCTAGAGGAAGGCATTGGGAAGTAATAAGTAGATGATGTGTTGCTAGAGTGGCAGAAGCTTAAACCCTAGTCTATGTGTTGCTTCGTAAGGGGCTGGTTTGGATCCATATGTTTAATGTTGTGGTTAGATTTACCTTAATACTTCTTCTGTAGTTGCGGATGATTGCAATAGGGGTTAATCATAAGTGGCATGCTTGTCCAAGTAAGGGCAGTACCCAAGCACCGGTCCACCCACATATCAAATTATCAAAGTACCGAACGCGAATCATATGAGCATGATGAAAACTAGCTTGACGATAATTCCCATGTGTCCTCGGCAGCTCTTTTCTCATTATAAGAAATTGTCCAGGCTTATCCTTTGCTACAAAAAGGATTGGTCCACCTTGTTGCACTTTATTTACTTTCATTGCTTTTTACTCGTTACAATTTATCTTATCACAAAACTATCTATTACCTACAATTTCAGTGCTTGCAGAGAAAATCTTACTGAAAACCGCTTATCATTTCCTTCCGCTCCTTGTTGGGTTCGACACCCTTACTTATCGAAAGGACTACGATAGATCCCCTACACTTGTGGGTCATCAAGACTCTTTTCTGGCACCATTGCCGGGGAGTGTAGCGCTTTTGGTGAGTGGAACTTCGTAAGGAAACATTTATATAGTGTGCTGAAATTTTCTGTTACTTGTCACTATGGAAACTAATCCTTTGAGGGGCTTGTTTGGGGCATCTTCGCCCCGACCAGTAGAGCAAAGAGTTGCTCCTCAACCTACTGAACCTACTGAAAATGTTTACTTTGAGATTCCTTTGGGTATGATAGAGAAACTGCTAGCTAATCCATTTGTAGGAGATGGAACATTGCATCGCGATTTACACCTTATCTTTGTGGATGAAGTTTGTGGATTATTTAAGCTTGCAGGTATTCCCGAAGATGTTGTCAAAAGGAAGGTCTTCCCTTTATCTTTGAAGGGAGATGCATTGACATGGTATAGGCTATGTGATGATACGGGATCTTGGAATTATAAACGATTGAAGTTGGAATTTCACCAGAAGTTCTATCCTATGCATCTTGTTCATCTTGTTCATCTTGTTCAAGCTTGGGGAGGCTTAATTCAATGTTATAATCATGCCCCAATCATGAGCTCTCCAGAGAAATGATTATTCAAAAAATGTATGCTCGTCTTTCTCTCAATGATCGCAACATGCTCGATACTTCCTGTGCTGGTTCTTATATGCTGAAGACTACTGAATTCAAATGGGACTTATTGGAAAGAATTAAACGCAACCCTGAAGATTGGGGTTCCGACGATGGTAAGGAGTCAGGTATGACACCTAAGTTTGATTGTGTTAAATCTTTTATGGATACCGATGCTTTTCGTGGATTTAGCACTAAATATGGACTTGACTCTGAGATAGTAGCTTATTTCTGTGAATCTTTTACTGCTCACATTGATCTCCCTAAAGAGAAGTGGTTTAAATATAATCCTCCCATTGAAGTAAAATTAGTCGCACCTATTACAGTTGAAGAACAGACTATTAGTTATAATGATCCTATTGTTCCTACTACTTATGTTGAGAAACCACCTTTTCCTGTTAGAATGAAGGATCATGCTAAAGCTTCAACTGTTGTTCGTAAGAGTAATACTAGGACTTATACACCTCCTGAGAAAATTAAAGTTGAACCTAATATTGCTATGGTTAAAGATCTCTTGGATGATAATTTAGATGGGCAAGTTATTTACTTCTGTGGTGAAACTGCTAATATTGTTAAACCAGATGCTAAAATACATAAACCTGTAGTAGGCATGCGTGTTATTTCTGTTAAAATAGGAGATCATTGTTATCATGGCTTAGGTGATATGGGTGCTAGTGCTAGTGCAATACCCTATGATTTATATAAAGAGTTATGCATGACATTGCACCCGTTGAATTGGAAGGTATTGATGTTACTATCAAGCTTGCTAATAGAGATACTATTTCACCAGTTGGGATTGTTAGAGATGTTGAAATCTTGTGTGGGAAGGTTAAATACCTTGTTGATTTTCTTGTCCTTAGTTCTCCACAAGATGACTTTTGTCCCATTATTTTTGGTAGACCCTTCTTGAATACAGTTAATCCTAGGATTGATTGTGAAAAGGATACTGTCACAATTGGCTTAGAGGGTATGTCTCATGAGTTTAATTTTGCTAAGTTTCATAGACAAGCTTGTGATAGAGAATCACCTAGTAAGTATGAGATTATTGGTCTTGCTTCTATTGCCGTGCCTCCTACTGATCCGTTAGAACAATATTTGCGAGACCATGAAAATGAAATGTTTATGAAAGAAAGAAGGGAAATAGATAAAGTGTTCCTTAAACAGGAACCTATTCTGAAACATAACCTTCCCATTGAAATTCTAGGGGATCCCCCTCCACCCAAGGGTGATCTCGTGTTTGAGCTAAGACCATTACCTGATAATCTTAAATATGCTTATCTTGATGAAAAGAAGATATATCCTGTTATTATTAGTGCTAACCTTTCAGAACAAGAAGAAGAAAGATTATTGAAAACTCTGAAGAAGCACCGTGCTGCTATCGGATACACTCTGGTTGATCTTAAGGGCATTAGTCCCACGTTATGCCAACACAAAATTAATTTGGAGGAAGGTGCCAAACCAGTTAGAGATCCTCAACGACGACTGAATCCCAAGATGAAAGAAGTGGTAAGAAAGGAGATACTAAAGCTCCTTGAGGCAGGTATAATTTATCCCGTTGCTGATAGTGATTGGGTAAGCCATGTCCATTGTGTTCCTAAAAAGGGAGGTATTACTGTCGTTCCTAATGATAAAGATGAATTGATCTCGCAAAGAATTATTACAGGTTATAGGATGGTAATTGATTTTCGTAAATTAAATAAATCTACTAAGAAAGATCATTATCCTTTACCTTTTATTGATCAAATGCTAGAAAGACTATCCAAACACACACATTTCTGCTTTCTAGATGGTTATTCTGGTTTCTCTCAAATACCTGTGTCAGCGAAGGATCAATCAAAAACTTCTTTTATTTGCCCTTTCGGTACTTTTGCTTATAGACGTATGTCTTTTGGTTTATGTAATGCACCTGGTACCTTTCAAAGATGTATGATGGCTATATTCTCTGACTTTTGTGAAAAGACTTGTGAGGTATTCATGGATGATTTCTCCGTTTATGGATCCTCTTTTGATGATTACTTGAGCAACCTTGATCGAGTTTTGCAGAGATGCGAAGACACTAGTCTCGTCTTGAATTGAGAAAAGTGCCACTTTATGGTTAATGAAGGCATTTTCTTGGGGCACAAAATCTCTGAGAGAGGTATTGAAGTTGATAAATCTAAAGTTGATGCTATTGAAAAGATGCCATGTCCCAAGGATATAAAAGGTATAAGAAGTTTCCTTGGTCATGCCGGTTTTTATAGGAGGTTCATTAAGGACGTTTCTAAAATCTCTAGGCCTCTGACTAATTTATTGCAAAAAGATATTCCTTTTGTATTTGATGACGATTGTGTAGAAGCATTTGAAATACTTAAGAAAGCTTTGATCACTGCACCTATTGTTGAGCCACCTGATTGGAATTTACCTTTTGAAATTATGTGTGATGCTAGTGATTATGCTGTAGGTGTTGTTTTAGGGCAAAGAGTTGATAAGAAATTGAATGTTATCCAGTATGCTAGTAAGACTCTTGATACTTCCCAGAGAAATTATGCTACTATTGAAAAAGAATTCTTAGCAGTTGTGTTTGCATGTGATAAGTTTAGATCTTATATTGTTGATTCCAAAGTTACTATTCACACTGATCATGCTGCTATTAAATATCTTATGGAAAAGAAAGATGCTAAGCCTAGACTCATTAGATGGGTTCTCTTGCTCCAAGAATTTGATTTGCATATTATTGATAGAAAGGGAGATGATAACCCCGTTGTAGACAACTTGTCCAGGTTAGAGAATGTTCTTGATGACCCACTACCTATTGATGATAGCTTTCCTGATGAACAATTAGCGGTCATTAATGCTTCTCATATTGCTCCTTGGTATGCTGATTATGCTAATTACATTTTTGCTAAATTTATGATTTAAGACATTACTTCTGGGATGACCCACACCTTTATAAAGAAGGAGTAGATGGTGTTATTAGACGTTGTGTACCCGAGCATGAACAGGAACAGATCCTACGCAAGTGTCACTCTGAATCATATGGAGGACAACACGCTGGAGATAGAACTGCACATAAGGTATTGCAATCCGGTTTTTATTGGCCTAATCTCTTCAAAGATGCTCGTAAGTTTGTCTTGTCTTGTGATGAATGTCAAAGAATTGGTAACATTAGTAGACGTCAAGAAATGCCTATGAATTATTCTCTTGTTATTGAACCGTTTGATGTTTGGGGCTTTGATTATATGGGACCTTTTCCTGCCTCTAATGGTTACACACATATTTTAGTTACTGTTGATTACGTTACTAAGTGGGCAGAGGCTATTCCAACTAGTAGTGCTGATCATAACACTTCTATTAAAATGCTTAAAGAAGTTATTTTTATGAGGTTTGGAGTCCCTAGATATCTTATGACTGATGGTGGTTCACATTTTATTCATGGTGCATTCCGTAAGATGCTTGCTAATTATGACGTTAATCATAGAATCGCATCTCCTTATCACCCGCAGTCTAGTGGTCAAGTAGAGTTGAGCAATAGAGAGCTCAAATTAATTTTGCAAAAGACTATGAATAGATCTAGAAAGAATTGGTCCCAAAAACTTGATGATGCATTATGGGCCTATTGAACTGCATACAAAAATCCTATGGGCATGTCTCCATATAAGATGGTCTATGGAAAAGCTTGTCATTTACCTCTAGAACTTGAACATAAAGCATATTGGGCTATCAAAGAGCTCAACTATGACTTCAAACTTGCCGGTGAGAAGAGGTTGTTTGATATTAGCTCACTTGATGAATGGAGAACCCAAGCCTATGAGAATGCCAAGCTATTCAAAGAAAAAGCCAAATGCTGGCATGACAAAAGGATACAAAATCATGAGTTTAACATAGGTGATTATGTGTTATTATTCAACTCTCATTTAAGATTTTTTGCGAGAAAACTTCTCTCTAAATGGGAAGGTCCTTACGTTATCGAGGAGGTCTATCGTTCGGGTGCCATAAAAATCAACAACTTCGAAGGCACAAGTCCGAGGGTGGTGAACGATCAGAGGATTAAACATTATATCTCAGGTAACCCTATCAATGTTGAAACTAATATTATTGAAACCGTAACCCTGGAGGAATACATAAGGGACACTTTCCAGAACGTTCCATACTCCAAAAAGGAATAGGTATGTGGTACACTAAGTAAACCGACTCCAAAACAATTCTAATGGCAATTTTTATCAGTTTTGGAATATTTAAGAATTTTAGGAAGAAAGAAGTAGTCCGGGAAGGACACGAGGCCTCCACGAGGGTGGAGGGCGCGCCCCCTGTCTCGTCGCCACCTCGTGTGCCTCCCGGACTCTGTTTTCTTGCACGTTATGTATTTTGGTCGGTAATAATTCATTATATAAACTCCCGAAGGTTTTAACCACCATATCACGCAAATATCCTCTGTTTTCGTTTCAAGCTATTTTTCTGATAGATCTAGAGCACCATGGCGTCACCCTTCTTCAACAATGAAGACAAGGATGCTTGGCTATTGAAGATAGAGCTGAAAAGAGAAGAACCAGAAGAGACCAACAAGGATGAAGGGATCAAGAAGGCCATGGAGGTTCAAGCTCCGGCAGTGAAAGAGGAATACATCCCTCAACCCTTACCTAACCTCTTTACTCCAACTGAGATTGAAGCTTTCAAGATGATTGAGTTAGCTCGCATATAGAATAAGTATCTCACACAGAAGAATATTTTGCTGAAGGATTATATCGCCGGACTCAAGGGCATTATCCGCAAGTTGGAGGAGCTTTTATGCTCGATGTGCGATTATCCACCATCATCATCACCACCTCCATCACCTCCGAGGACATAATTACATGGGTATGGGCACTCCCCTTGGCAACTTACAAGCTTGGGGGAGGTGCCCCGGTATCGTATCACCACCACACTCCTATCTTTACCGTTTTATTTAGTTCGATCCTTTTAGTAGTATCTTGATCTAGTAGATTGAAGTTTTGATATCAAGTAGTTTCGAGTTTTGCTTTGTGAACTCTTTATGTAATCGAGTCTGTGAGCTATCTATAATAAATATTAGTGTTGAGTGAAGGGCTTTGCTATCTTGCTATGATCTTGAGAAAGTAGAAAGAATAAAAGAGTTCATATTGATCTTATGGATAGTAATAACTTCACACATAGAAAGTATGAGGCATAAAAGTTGTTGAGAGTTGATAAACATAGTTTTGGTCATTGTTGCAATTAATAGGAAGTAATAAGGAAAGAGAGGTTTCACATACAAATATATTATCTTGGACATCTTTTATGATTGTGAGCACTCATTAAAGTATGACATGCTAAAGAGTTGATGTTGGACAAGGAAGACAATGTAATGGTTTATGTTTTTTCACATCTCAGTTAAAGTATATTGTCATTGACCTTCCAAACATGTTGAGCTTGCCTTTCCCCCTCATGCTAGACAAAATCCTTGCACCAAGTAGAGATACTACTTGTGTTTCCAAATATCCTTAAACCCAGTCTTGCCATGAGAGTCCACCATATCTACCTATGGATTGAGTAAGATCCTTCAAGTAAGTTGTCATTGGTGCAGGCAATAAAAATTGCTTTCTAAATATGCATGACTTATTAGTGCGGAGAAAATAAGCTTTATACAATCTTGTTATGGAAGCTAAAAGCGACGGACTGCATAATAAAGGTCCATATACAAGTGGCAATATAAAGTGACGTTCTTTCGTACTAAGATTTTGTGTATCCAACCCTAAAAGCGCATGACAACCTTTGCTTCCCTCTGCGAAGGGCCTATCTTCTACTTTATGTCTTTTACTTTATGGAAGAGTCAAGGTGATCTTCACCTTTCCCTTTTTCATTTTTATCCTTTGGCAAGCTCCTCGTGTTTGAAAGATCATGATATATCTAGAGCACCATGGCGTCACCCTCCCAATTGGGTGTAAGTTAGCATGGAGTATTATTGTTGACATCACCTAAAGGTCAACACATTGGGAGGTAACACAATAAGCGCCTATCTTTCTCAGTGTCCGGCTAAAACTCCATAACCACGAGTATTGCGTAAGTGTTAGCAATTGTAGAAGATTACATGATAGTTCAGTATGTGGACTTGCTGAAAAGCTCTATTCTTGACTCTTTTTGATGTTACGATAAATTGCAATTGCTTCAATGACTGAGATTATAGTTTGTTAGCTTTCAATGAAGTTTCTGAACCATACTTGACATTGTGAATTGATTGTTACTTGAGCATAAGAAGTCATATGACAAAATCTATTTATGTTGCTGTTATAAGAATGATCATGATGCCCTCATGTCCGTATTATATTTTTACCAACACCTCTATCTCTAAACATGTGGACATATTTTTCGATTTCAGCTTCCGCTTGAGGACAAGCGAGGTCTAAGCTTGGGGGAGTTGATACGTCCATTTTGCATTATGCTTTTATATCAATATTTATTGCATTATGGGCTTTTATTACACATTATATATCAATACTTATGGCTATTCTCTCTTATTTTATAAGGTTTACCATGAAGAGGGGGATTGCCGGCAGCTCGAATTCTGGCTGGGAAAGGAGCAAACATTGGAAACCTATTCTGCACTGCTCCAAAAGACCTGAAACTCCACAGAACTTATTTTTGGAATTAATAAGAATTATTGAGCAAAAGAAACACCTCAGGGGGGCCACACCCTAGCCAGGAGGGGGGCGCCCACCCCTACTGGGCGCGCCCCCTGTCTCCTGGGCCCCCTGGTGGCTCTCCGGTGTCCATCTTCTCCTATATGAAGGCTTTTACCCTGGAAAAAATCGTGGGCAAGCTTACGGGACGAAACTCCGCCACCACGAGGCGGAACCTTGGCGGAACCAATCTAGAGCTCCGGCAGAGCTGTTCTGCCGGGGACACTTCCCTCTGGGAGGAGGAAATCATCACCATCGTCATCACCAACGATCCTCCTATCGGGAGAGGGTCAATCTCCATCAACACCTTCACCAGCCCCATCTCCTCTCAAACCCTAGTTCATCTCTTGTATCCAAAACCACAAATTGGTACCTATGGGTTGCTAGTAGTGTTGATTAATACTTGTAGTTGATGCTTATTGGTTTACTTGGTGGAAGATCATATGTTTATGTTGGAAATATGCCCTAGAGGCAATAATAAAAGTATTATTATTATATTTCCTTGTTCATGATAATTGTCTTTTATTCATGCTATAACTGTATTATCCGGAAATCGTAATACACGTGTGAATACATAGACCTCAATATGTCCCTAGTGAGCCTCTAGTTGACTAGCTCGTTGTGATCAACAGATAGTCATGGTTTCCTGGCTATGGACATTGGATGTCGTTGATAACGGGATCACATCATTAGGAGAATGATGTGATGGACAAGACCCAATCCTAAGCATAGCACAAAGATCGTGTAGTTCGTTTGCTAGAGCTTTGCCAATGTCAAGTATCTCTTCCTTTGACCATGAGATCGTGTAACTCCTGGATACCGTAGGAGTGCTTTGGGTGTATCAAACGTCACAATGTAACTGGGTGACTATAAAGGTGCACTACAGGTATCTCCGAAAGTATCTATTGTTTTATGCGGATCAAGACTGGGATTTGTCACTCCGTGTAAACGGAGAGGTATCACTGGGCCCACTCGGTAGGACATCATCATATGCGCAATGTGACCAAGGAGTTGATCACGGGATGATGTGTTACGAAACGAGTAAAGTGACTTGCCGGTAACGAGATTGAACAAGGTATTGGATACCGACGATCGAATCTCGGGCAAGTAACATACCGATAGACAAAGGGAATTGAATACGGGATCGATTAAGTCCTTGACATCGTGGTTCATCCGATGAGATCATCGTGGAACATGTGGGAGCCAACATGGGTATCCAGATCCCGCTGTTGGTTATTGACCGGAGAACGTCTCGGTCATGTCTACATGTCTCCCGAACCCGTAGGGTCTACACACTTAAGGTTCGATGACGCTAGGGTTATAAAGGAAGCTTGTATGTGGTTACCGAATGTTGTTCGGAGTCCCGGATGAGATCCCGGACGTCACGAGGAGTTCCGGAATGGTCCGGAGGTAAAGATTTATATATAGGAAGTCATGTTTCGGCCATCGGGACAAGTTTCGGGGTCATCGGTATTGTACCAGGATCACCGGAAGGGTCCCGGGGGCCCACCGGGTGGGGCCACCTGCCCCGGGGGGCCACATGGGCTGTAGGGGGTGCGCCTTGGCCTACATGGGCCAAGGGCACCAGCCCCAAGAGGCCCATGCGCCTAGGGAACCCTAGAGGGAAGAGTCCTCAAAGGGGAAGACACCTCCGAGGTGCCTTGGGGAGGATGGACTCCTCCCCCCCTCTTGGCCGCCGCACCAGATGCCATCTGGAGGATGGCCGCCGCCCCTTGGGGTGGGAAAACCCTAAAGGGGGCGCAGCCCCCTTCCCCCCTATATATATTGAGGCATGGGGCTGCCCATAATACGCGATTTGATCTCTCGTTGGTGCAGCCCTGCCCCTCTCCCTCCTCCTCTTCTCCCATGGTGCTTGGCGAAGCCATGCGGGATTGCCACGCTCCTCCACCACCACCACGCCGTTGTGCTGCTGTTGGATGGAGTCTTCCTCAACCTCTCCCTCTCTCCTTGCTGGATCAAGGCGTGGGAGACGTCACCGGGCTGTACGTGTGTTGAACGCGGAGGTGCCGTCCGTTCGGCACTTGATCATCGGTGATTTGAATCACGACGAGTACGACTCCATCAACCCCGTTCACTTGAACGCTTCCGCTTAGCGATCTACAAGGGTATGTAGATGCACTCTCCTTCTACTCGTTGCTGGTCTCTCCATAGATAGATCTTGGTGATTCGTAGGAAAATTTTGAATTTCTGCTACGTTCCCCAACAGTTTAGATCCTTAATGCATATTATTACTCCTCTGATTATGAAGATGAATATGCTTTGTGAGTAGTTATGTTTGTTCTTGAGGACATAGGTGAAGTCTTGCTATTAGTAGTCATGTGAATTTGGTATTCGTTCGATATTTTGATGAGATGTATGTTGTCTTTCCTCTAGTGGTGTTATGTGAACGTCGACTACATGACACTTCACCATTATTTGGGCCTGGAGGAAGGCATTTGGAAGTAATAAGTAGATGATGGGTTGCTAGAGTGACAGAAGCTTAAACCCTAGTTTATGCGTTGCTTCGTAAGGGGCTGATTTGGATCCATATGTTTAATGATGTGGTTAGGTTTACCTTATTACTTCTTTTGTAGTTGCGGATGCTTGCAATAGGGTTTAATCATAAGTGGGATGCTTGTCCAAGTAAGGGCAGTACCCAAGCACCGGTCCACCCACATATCAAATTATCAAAGTACCGAACGCGAATCATATGAGCGTGATGAAAACTAGCTTGACGATAATTCCCATGTGCCCTCGGGAGCTCTTTTCTCATTATAATAAATTGTCCAGGCTTATCCTTTGCTACAAAAAGGATTGGGCCACCTTGCTGCACTTTATTTACTTTCATTGCTTGTTACTCGTTACAATTTATCTTATCACAAAACTATCTGTTACCAACAATTTTAGTGCTTGCAAAGAAAACCTTACTGTAAACCGCTTATCATTTCCTTCTGCTCCTCGTTGGGTTTGACACTCTTACTTAGCGAAAGGACTACGATAGATCCCTACACTTGTGGGTCATCATACACCGCCGCCTTAACAATAGAAGCAAAGAGTGGCATCTTTCAATCGAACCTTGAGTCGACGGCCAAGCTTCCGGACACCGTCAAAGGAGTCTGAACTACTTCGCGGCAGGATAGCACGGTGAAAGTGCGTTATATCGACTAGAGGGGGGTGAATAGGTGATTTTTATGAATTCTTCACTGAGGAATTTGCCGGTGAGGAAATTCCTAAATGAAGAACTACTTGCAGCAGAATAAGTACTCAAAAGTAAACATAAGAGAACACAAGCATAGTCATCATGATGAAATGAAGACAAGCACAGAGTACAGAAAGTGTAAGCACAGGATAACACATGATGAAGATGGCATACTGAAGAAATTGAACTGAGGAAATTAAGAAAGTCTTCAGTCAAAGTCTTCAAATAGATATGAACAAGCACACAACAACAGAAATGAGGAAATGAAAGAGTTGAGGAAATAGAACCAGTAAGCTTGGTGAAGACAATGATTTGGTAGACCAGTTCCAACTGCTGTCTCAGTTGTACGTCTGGTTGGAGCGGCTAAGTATTTAAACTCGAGGACACACAGTCCCGGACACACAGTCCTCACCGTATTCTCCTTGAGCTAAGGTCACACAGACCTCTCCCAATCACTCGTGGTCAGTCTTCAGGTGACTTCCAAACCTTCACAGACTAGGTCACTCGGCGATCCACAATTCCTCTTGGATGCTCTAGACCATGACGCCTAACCGTCTGGAAGAAGCACATTCTTCAAAGGTAACAAGCATCGGATCCACGTAGGATCAATCTCTTCAGTGATGCTCAATCACTTTGGGTTTGGGTTTTCCTCACTTGATGATTTTCGCTCAAAGTCCTCGGAGGATGGGATGCTCTCAAATGACAAGTGTCAGTTTCTCTCGGAGCAGCCAGCCAGCTAGTGGTTGTAGGGGGCGGCTATTTATAGCCTAGGGAGCAGCCTGACATGATAAGACATAAATGCCCTTCAATGATATGACCGTTAGGTGGGTAGATATTTTAGGACAGCTGGCGCATAGCACAACAACGGTCGGAAATTTGACTCTCAAATTCCCGAGGGCTATCATGTTCCTCACCGTGTAGGCAATCCGCACTGGCGAATTCCTAACTCCTTAGTCAGAACAAATTCCTCAGAGACCAGAAGAACTTCGTCTCTGTCACTGAAGAATATGACTGAACTGTATGAGATTTCCAAAGGCTTCACTCGAAGGGGTTGGTAGGTGTAGGATCTTGAGTTGAGCATCACATGGAAATGTTTCCTTAGTATTTCCTCAACCCCCTTTAACAGTACGGTGTTTACTATGACTCAAGAAAGAGAAAATGAAACTACGAAAACAAAAGTCTTCACGCTTCATGTTCCTCGAATGAATTCCAAGTCTTCAAGGTCACACCAATTTCTTCACTTTCAAAGTCTTCAGAAAGTCTTCAGAAATCCAAAGTCTTCAGTTGAAGAACTTATAGACTTGTGTACACTCACAAACGCATCAGTCCGTTAACCTATAAGTCTTCAATACACCAAAATCACTAAGGGACACTAGATGCACTTACAATCTCCCCCTTTTTGGTGATTGATGACAATATAGGTTAAGTTTTCAACGGGGATAAACATATGAAGTGTAAATACTGATATTGAGGAAGCTGATTGCAAGATATAGAAGAACTCCCCCTAAAGATGTGCATAGTGAGGAATTTTCTTTTGAAGCAATGCACACTTGAAGAGTATAATCATGGAGATCTCCCCCTATATCTTGTAATTCATACACGCATTTGATATATAATATGAAGAATTTGAAATGCATGATGAAATATGGTGACTGATGTAATTCAGCATGTGCATAGACATTAATGAGGAATAAGCATGCAGAAGAACTCAGCAAAAGTATCAGGCCACCATAGAGCTTAAGATTACAACTCGATCCAGCAAAGTCATCAAAAAGAACGAGAGTTGTAACTTAGAAAAAAACACCCATATAAGATAGATCCCCTTGAATACTAACTCAAATTTCTACCCTTTGTCATCGAATGACCAAAAGGGTTGAAAATAAGGACTAACTCCCCTGAAGAATATCAAGACGATGGAGGAGCGCCAGCGTTGTTGGGGTCTTGAGTCATTGTAGGGCTTGCCGCAGTGTCGTCCAAGTCTTCATACTCGTCCGTGTCGCGTGATGAAGAATATGAACTGGCGACCAAGGAAGGAACCTTGACCTTCTTGAATTTCTTCGGCGGAGGAGCAGACCAGTCAAAATCTTCCTTGAGGCCCAATTTCTTCAGATCTTCTTCACCATAGAGATGTGACAGAATAGCCCAGGTGCGACCAAAGACTTCATGGAGGTAGTAATGGTTTTTCTTCACTGCATTATGTGTAGAGGTCATGTTGTGAAGAATAGAGCCAAACTGACACTTAACCCATTTGTGGTTTCGATCCACCTTCTGGTGAAGACTAAGAACCAGCTCTCGGTCAGTCATCACACGAGGAGCAGTGGCTTAAGGATTTGGCTTGGATGCATTTGTAGCATAATCATGAGTGGCAGAGTCATCATTGGTGGAATAAGATGCAGCTTTGCGGAACTAGCCATTCAATGGACGAATACCTTCATCGATAACAGCTGGTGCCTTGCCCTTCTCATCAGCTGAGGAATATGTCCGCTTGAAGACTTCAATCAGGGGCAAGTAGCTGAGGTGATTCTGAAAGTTAGCTTTGTAGTTGAGTGAAGACCTTGTTCTGAGTAATCTCATGATCCAAGGAGCATAAGGCTTCAGCTCAAATGGAGAAAGTGCAACATTTGCCAGAGTCCTCATGAAGAAGTCATGATAATTGACAGGGATGCCATGCATGATGTTGAATAGCATATTCTTCATGATGCCAACAATTTCCTCATCAGATGAGCCATGGCCTTTGATAGGGCTCATAGTCTTCGTCAGAATGTGATAGACGGTTCTTGGCACATAGAGCAATTCCTTCACGAGGAATTTTGTCCTTGGGGCTTGACCAGGCTTCAGAGGCTTCATGAGCACTTGCATGTAATGAGCAGTGAGTTCAGGCTCTTGGTATAGACAACGAGCACCTTCAGGTGGAGGACTGATTGGCAGTGCATGAAGTAATTCAGAGGCCGGTGCCTTGTAATGAGTGTTTTCGGTCATCCAGTCCAACACACAAGTGTTGATATCATCAGCATCACGTGTGATGTGCAGCGTTGCATAGAACTGAAGAATAAGCTCTTCATTCCAATCAACAATGTCTGAGCAAAAGTTGAGCAAGCCTGCATCATGAAGCATACTAAGGACTTGAGAGAAGCAAGGCATTGATTCCATGTCCACATGAGGAATATGCTCGTGGTCGAAGACCTTGTCCTTGTTGAAAAGTAGTGAAGAATAGAAATTGGCCTAGCTGGCAGTCTAGAAACGCTTCCTTCTAAGACGAGCATTGTCATAAGGATTGAATTCAGTGAAGAAAACATGTTTGCCGAAGAAGTCACCAGCCTTGAATTTCTGGTTCTTTGAGAAGGGATCCTTTGGCTTGGGCTGAGGAGTGTTAGTCAATTGCATCACCACCTCAGGAATCACAATATCAGGATCCACAGACTGATGAATTTTAGGCTCTTCTTCAGCTGCAGCCTGGGTCTTCAATTCTTCATTTACATTTTCTTCAACACTAGTGGCTGGAATTTCTTCATGGACAGATGGGGTTGCATGAGGTTCTTCAGATCCCATTTGTACTTCAGTAGCAGTAGGGGACTGAGGAATTGCTTGAAGTGGAGTGAACATCAGAGAGTTGGGGTGCTGACTTTCCCAAAAGTCATCATTCAGCACAGGTGTGGTACAACCAATGTCCACATCCTCGTCTTCCATTTCTTCAATGCCAGCCTCTTCAGCAGTGAACTGAGGCATAGGCGAGGAGACAACTGATGTTGAAGGGATTGCATCCACTTCAATTTCTTCATCCAACTGCTCTGATGAAGCAGCAGAAGGATTCTCTTCATTGTATTCACTTGGAATCACATAATCTTCACCAAAAGGAACAAGGTCCTTTGATGGCATGAATGAGACAGGAACGACACCAATTGGGTTGTTAATTGAGCTTGTCAACGACTTCATCTTCTTCGGAGTTGAAGAATCTGATGAAGGTGATGCCTTCCTTTTCTTCATAGCTGCACGCTCTGCAGCCTTGGTCTTCTTCAAATCTGATGTAGATGGAAGGATCAGAGTTGGTGTAGGCGCAGGAGGAGCAGAGGAATTTGGTTTAGTTTCTTCAGGCGCAACTGATGCAGTTGCCCCGACTTCTTCATTTTCTTCAGGCGCACCACTAGTGGATGCCCTGGCAATTTCTTCGGCGGCTGAATTGCAGTCATCAGCCCTGGTACTTTCATTTTCATCAGCAGCCTGATTATCATCAGCGGTGCTGGCATGTTCTTCGGTAGGCTGAGCAGAAGCTTCAGCCAGAGTGACTTCAATGTGCATAGGAGCAGCAGCACTTGAAGTGGATGACTTCGTCAGCTTGACGAATCGGACCTTGGCGCCCTTCGAATCAACATAGTAGCGATTGAATTCATCACTCAGTTGCTTGATCTCAGCTTGCAAGGCAACGAGTTGATCAGGGGTAAGAGTGAGGACATTGTCCTTTAGGTAGCGCTGCTTCTTGTACTGCGCTTTCTTCAGTCTTCTTCCTTCTTCAAATTTCCACTTCTCTTCTTCAATGAAGGCAGTCAACACATGACTTTGACCAGGAGTGAGGTTCATCTCCGGCAAACGCGTGTTTGGGTCCTTGTGCCATAGGTCAATGAAGTCTAGGATCAACTTTGGATCCAACAATAGTGGCACATTAATGCCTTTGTCTCTAGCGGCCCTGGTCTGCCTATCTCTGATGATTTCAGCAAGTTCTTCATCATCAGCCTCATCATCATCAGAGGGCACTTGAAAGGCGACCTGCTTCTTGTGAGGACTTGGTCGAGGGCCTCGTTCAGCAGTGGCCTTTTTCTTCAGCAGAGACGGGCCAGTTGAGGAATTTGGTGCAACTGAGGAACTCGCAGAAGCTCCTAAGGCAATTGAGATGCCTGTAGTCCTTTGACACGTGACAAGATGCACAGGTGTAGAGGATTTGGTTAGAGCAGCTGAAGACTTTGTCAGAGGAGCTGAGGACTTTGAAGGAGGAGGAGCAGACTGAGGAATTGGCCCTGAGGGCTTTAAAGAATCTGGCCGTGAGGGCTTTAAAGAATCTGGCCGTGAGGGCATTGCTGAGGAACTTGGCCGTGAGGGCATTGAGGGTGAAGCACTTGGCTTGTGAGCTGGATTCTTAGGCATCACCTTCTTCAGCTTGCTAGCAGAGGCCTCAACAGCTATAGCAGCAACAGCAGAGTCTTCATTAAATTTCCTCACTGCTTCCTTTGCTTATTTGTCCAGTTTGGCCTGGCGCTTTGCCCATTCATCAGGATAATCCTCACCGCGCTTGAGGCTGGTGGGATCTGCCAATTGGCCAGGTGCCAATGGAGGTCTTGGGCATGGAGGGTTGAGTGCAAATTTCTTCATATACTTGGGAGTAACATATCTGTACTCCCTCCATTCCCGTGCCCATCTCCTCTCTATCCTTTGTATGCGCACCTTGCACTGATTTTTGTCCTCCTTGCCAAATTTGGCCTCAACAGGAGTGCAATAATCCTTGTATATGGCCTTAGGGATCTCGAAAGCAGTATTGACCTCAGGCCTCTTTCCACCCTTCTGTGGCTTCTTACCTTTAGCCATTTTCTTCAGCTGAGGAATATGAACAACTGAAGTTTCTAAAGAGGTGTGCAACTTTTCTTCGAGGAATGCTGCAAATGAGTTAAGTTGATGAGAACCTAGTGATTCAGCAGTGGACATGTATACCTGTGAACAGAGTATAGTTGCGAGGAATTTAGAAAGGTCATATGCGTTCTCAGAAGGTTTTTCAAAAAGAATAGGTTTGAGGAATTTGACCAGATGAGTCTTGAAGAATTTCACTAAGCGATCTTTGTCTTAGGTTCCAGAGTTGTATAGATTGAAAATCCACACAATTGAGGAATCTTGAAGAAAATCATTTCTTAGAGAAACGAATCAAGAGCAGATGACATGTGAGGTGTTCAGTGTGTGAAGATTTGAAGAATAAACACCATTGAAGATTTTCAACAAAACAATTGAATCAAAGAGGGTAGTAAAAGTAACTTTTAATTACCCTTGATGAAGAACACGACGAACTGGGAAGAGTAGATGTGAAGTTTGTCAGTTCAGATCTTCCACGCCATAACTCGGCAAAGGAAGACAGCTACGACGGCGGCGGAGTGAAGAAATTCGCAACCGACGCGAGTACGATGGTGACGAGGTCGAGGCAGTGAAGCTCTTCCTCACCGGCCATGATGAAGTAGCGGCGGCACTAGGGTTTGAGAAGCTCGAGCGGGAGTGAGAACGAGCGGAGTAAAAACGAAGTGAGGAAGAGGCGGGGGTATTTATAGTGGGAGTGAAAAACTGTACGCCCGAGGAAATCGGACGAACGTGCCCCTGGCCCTTCTCATTCGCTTGACATGTGTCACCCACGTACTGAGAGGTGGCGATCGTGTAAGATCGTGGGTGAATAGATAAGTATTGTCGTGGGATGCGGAACGGTTTGAGTGGCAAAGCCAAAAATTTAGATAAGATAAGTTAAAAGTTCTGTTCGCAATTTCTTTAGCTGTCAAGGACGCAGTGAAGATTTTGAACGAGTTTCAAATAGAACGCACATGAAGAATTTGTGAACAGACTGGGTTGAGTTTAGCATAGAGGGGGAAGGGTCCGATCACATTCACTTAGCAGAAGAAATCGACTTGAAGAATTAGCAATAAGTGAATGTTGCAGAGGACATAAACTCATGTATATATATATATATATATATATATATATATATATATATATATATATATATATATATATATATATTCAAATGAAGAACAACGCCGGAAAGAGTGAAGACAATGCAAAGTAGAATAATTTGAAAAAGTGAGGAATTTCAAAAACAAAGAAAAACTCAAATTGAAGATTTTCAACTTTGGTTGGTGGCTTAATCCACCATATAAGAAAGCTGATTTCAGACACCGCGTACAATTGTTGTAGGGCTCTGAGAATCATTTTCTTCATTAATTTCTTCACACTTAGAGGCATAAGTGTTAAGATGAAGCAACAACAAAGTCTTCATTGATTGAAGAGAAATGTTACTTTGTGTGTTGCGCATCTAAGTCATCAAGTCAGCATAAGTGTTAACATGTGTGTCCATTTCAGAGAACATTCGAAGACTCTAGGATATTTAGCTCACACCACAACTTCAGTGCTTTCGTGGTCGATGGAGATGTCGCCCTTCAACACATGATCACGAACAAAATGATGACGAATCTAGATGTGCTTGGTCTTCGAGTGCTGAACTGGATTATGAACAATCTTGATAGCGCTCTCATTGTCGCAGTAGAGACGCACATTCTTCACGTTGATGCCATAGTCCTTGAGTGTTTGCTTCATCCATAGTAATTGAGAACAGCATGATCCAGCAGCAATGTGTTGGGGAACGTAGAAATAATTCAAAATTTTCTACGCATCACCAAGATCAATCTATGGAGATTCTAGCAACAAGAGAGGGAGAGCATGAGCATCTTCATACCTTTGAAGATCGCTCAGCGGAAGCGTTACAAGAACGCGGCTGATGGAGTCGTACTCGCGGCGATTCAAATCGTGGAAGATCTGATCTAGCGCCGAACGGACGGCGCCTCCGCGTTCAACACACGTTCAGCCCCGGGATGTCTCCTCCTTCTTGATCCAACAAGGGGAGAGGAGAAGTTGAGGGAGAACTCTGACAACACGATGACATGGTGGTGGTGGAGCTCGTGGTATTCCTGTAGGGCTTCGCCAAGCACTACGGAGGAGGAGGAAGAGTTGGAGGAGGGAGGGGTAGCGCCAAAAGAAAGGGTGCTGCAGCCCTCCCACCCCCCTCTATTTATAGGGTGAAGGGGCAAGGGGGCCGGCCCCTCTAGATCCCATCTAGAGGGGGGCGGCCAGGAGGGGAGGCTTGCCCCCCAAGTAAGGTGGAGGCCCCCCCTCCCCTAGGGTTTTTCAACCCTAGGCGCCTTGGGACCTTGGGGAGGGGCACACCAGCCCACTAGGGGCTGGTTCCCTCCCATATTCATCCCATCAAGTCCCCTGGGGCAGGTGGACCCACCCGGTGGACCTCCGGACACTTTTCGGTGGTCCCGGTACAATACTGATAACCCCCGAAACCATTTCGGCGACTGAAACTGGACTTCCTATATATAAATCTTCACCTTCAGACCATTCCGGAACTCCTCGTGATGTCCGGGATCTCATCTGGGACTCTTAACAACCTTCGGTAACCACATACAATTTCCCATAAGAACTCTAGTGTCACCGAACCTTAAGTGTGTAGACCCTACGGGTTCGGGAATCATGCAGACATGACCGAGACAACTCTCTGGCCAATAACCAACAGCTGGATCTGGATACCCATGTTGGCTCCCACATGTTCCACGATGATCTCATCGGATGAACCACAATGTCGGGGATTCAATCAATCCCATATACAATTCCATTTGTCAATCGTATGTTACTTGCCCGAGATTCGATCGTCAGTATCCCAATACCTCGTTCAATCTCGTTACCGGCAAGTCACTTTACTCGTTCCGTAATGCATGATCCCGTGACTAACTACTTAGTCACATTGAGCTCATTATGATGATGCATTACCGAGTGGGCCCAGAGATACCTCTCCGTCATACGGAGTGACAAATCCCAATCTCGATTCGTGCCAACCCAACAGACACTTTCGGATATACCTATAGTGCACCTTTATAGCCATCCAGTTACTTGTGACATTTGGTACACCCAAAGCACTCCTACGGTATCCGGGAGTTACACAATCTCATGGTCTAGGGAAATGATACTTGACATTAGAAAAGCTCTTAGCAAACGAACTACACGATCTTGTGCTATGCTTAGGATTGGGTCTTGTCCATCACATCATTCTCCTAATGATGTGATCCCGTTATCAATGACATCCAATGTCCATGGTCAGGAAACCATAACCATCTATTGATCAACGAGCTAGTCAACTAGAGGCTCACTAGGGACATGTTGTGGTCTATGTATTCACACATGTATTACGGTTTCCAGTTAATACAATTATAGCATGAACAATAGACAATTATCATGAACAAGGAAATACAATAATAACCATTTTATCATTGCCTCTAGGGCATATTTCCAACAGTCTCCCACTTGCACTAGAGTCAATAATCTATTTCACATCACTATGTGATTGTAATGAATTCAACACCCATGGGGTTTGATCATATCTCGCTTGTGAGAGAGGTTATTAGTCAATGGGTCTAAACCTTTCAGATCCGTGGGTGCTTTAAAAATCTCTATGTCATCTTGTAGATGCATCTACCACACTCTATTTGGAGCTATTCCAAATAACTATTCTACTATACGAATCCGGTTTACTACTCAGAATCATCCAGATTAGTGTCAAAGTTTTCATCGGCGTAACCCTTTACAACAAACTCTTTTACCAACTCCATAATCGAGAAAATTCCTTAGTCCACTAGTTACTAAGGATAAGTTTGACCGTTGTCCTGTGATCCATTCCTGGATCACTCTTGTACCCCTTGACTGACTCATGGCAAGGCACACTTCAGGTGCGGTACACAGCATAGCATACTATAGAGCCTACGTCTGAAGCATAGGGGACGACCTTCGTCCTTTCTCTCTCTTCTGACGTTCTCATGTCTTGAGTCTTACTCAATATTCACACCTTATAACACAACCAAGAACTCCTTCTTTGCCGATCTATTTTGAACTCCTTCAAAATCTTGTCACGGTATGTATTCATTTGAAAGTACTATTAAGCGTTTTTGATCTATCCTTATAGATCTTGATGCTCAAAGTTCAAGTAGCTTAATCCAAGTTTTCCATTGAAAAACACTTTTCAAATAAGGGAAAATTTTGTTTTTGCCACTCTAGATTTTGCCAATTTTCCTTATGCCACTCTAACTTTTGACATTTCACTTTTGCCACTCTTAGTTTTTGACAATTATGACAATTCCCATTCTCGTGGCAAAAGCAAAATTTTCAAATTGGCAATTGTGATAATTGTCAAAAGTTAAGAGTGGCAAAAATGAAATAAAATTATTTTGCTTTTGCCACAGAATGGCAATTGTGATAATTGTCAAAAACTAAGAGTGGCAAAAGTGAAATGTCAAAATCTAGAGTGGCAAAAACAAAATTTTCCCTTCAAATAACCCCATATGCTTTCCAGAAATTCTACATCATTTCTGATCAACAATATGTCAACAACATATGCTCATCAGAAATTCTATAGTGCTCCCACTCACTTCTTTGGAAATACAAGTTTCTCATAAACTTTCTATAAACTCAAAATCTTTGATCATCTCATCAAAGCGTATATTCCAACTCCGAGATGCTTACTCCAGTCCTTATAAGGATTGGTGGAGTTTTGCATACTTGTTAGCATCTTTTAGGATTGACAAAACCTTCTGGTTGTATCACATACAACCTTTCCTCAAGAAAATCATCGAGGAAACAATGGTTTTTGACATCCTATCTGCAAGATTTCATAAATCATGCAGTAACTGCTAGTACAATTCCAACAGACTCATAGCATCTCTACGAGTGAGAAAGTCTCATCGTAGTCAACTCTTTGAACTTGTCAGAAAACATCTTAGTGACAAGTCGAGCTTTCTTAATGGTGACACTTACCATCAGTGTCCGTCTTCCTTTTAAAATCCATCTGTACCCAACAGCCTTACGACCATCAAGTAGTTCTTCCAAAGTTTTCATACATGGATATTTTATGGCCTCGAGCCATTTGTCGGAATCCGGGCCCACCATCGCTTCTCCATAGCTCGTAGGTTCATTGTTATCTAGCAACATGACTTCCAAGACAGAATTACTATACCACTCTGAAGTAGTATGCATCCTTGTCGACCTACGAGGTTTGGTAGTGACTTGATCCGAAGTTTCATGATCACTATCATCAGCTTCTACTTCACTTGGTGTAGGCGCCACAGGAACAACTTCCTGTGCCCTGCTACACACTAGTTGAAGTGACAGTTCAATAACCTTATCAAGTCTCCACCATCCTCCCACTCAATTCTTTCAAGAGAAACTATTCCTCGAGAAAGGACCCGTTTCTAGAAACAATCATTCTTGCTTTCGGATCTAAATTATGAGGTATACCCAACTATTTTGGGAGTCCTATGAAGATGCATTTATCCGCTTTGGGTTCGAGCTTAAAAAAACTTTTCACATAAGCGTCGCAGCCCAAACTCTTAAGAAATGACAGCTTAGGTTTCTCTAAACCATATTTCACACGGTGTCATCTCAACGGAATTACGTGGTGCCCTATTAAAGTGAATGTGGTTGTCTCTAATGCCTAACCCATAAATGATAGTGGTAATTCGATAACATACATCATGGCATGCACCATATCCAATAGGGTGCAGCTATGATGTTCGGACACCATCACACTATGGTGTTCCAGGCGGTATTAGTTGTGAAACAATTTCCACAATGTCTTAATTGTGTATCAAACTCGCAACTCAGACATTCATCTCTATGATCATATCATAGACATTTTATCATCTTGTCACGAAGATCTTCAACTTCACTCTGAAATTACTTGAACCTTTCAATAATTCAGACTTGTGTTTCATCAAGTAAATATACTTAGCATCTACTCAAATCATCTGTGAAGTAAGAACATAACGATATCCAATGCGTGCCTCAACACTCATTGGACTGCATACATCAAAATATATTACTTCCAACAAGTTGCTTTCTTGTTCCATTTCACTGAAAACGAGGCCTTTCAGTCATCTTGCCCATGTGGTATGATTTGCATGTCTCAAGTGATTCAAAATCAGGTGAGTCCAAATGATCCATCTGCATGGAGTTTCTTCATGCGTATATACCAATAAACATGGTTGGCATGTCTCAATCTTTTCAAAAACGAGTGAGTCCAAAGATCCATCAACATGGAGCTTCTTCATGCGTTTTATACCAATATGACTCAAATGGCAGTGCCACAAGTATGTGGTACTATCATTACTGTCTTATACCTTTTGGCATGAATATGTGTATCACTACGATCGAGATTCAATAAACCATTCATTTTAGGTGCAAGACCATTGAAGGTATTATTCAAATAAACAGAGTAACCATTATTCTCCTTAAATGAATAATCGCATTGCGATAAACATAATCCAATCATGTATATGCTCAACGCAAACACCAAATAACAATTATTTAGGTTTAACACCAATCTCGAAGGTAGAGGGAGTATGTGATGCTTGATCACATCAACCTTGGAAACACTTCCAACACATATTGCCATCTCACCTTTAGCTAGTCTCAGTTTATTCCGCAGCTTTTATCTCGAGTTAGTAACACTTAGCAACCGAACCGGTATCTAATACCCTGGTGCTACTAGGAGTACTAGTAAAGTATACATTAATATAATGTATATCCAATATACTTCTGTCGACCTTGCCAGCTTTCTCATCTACCAAGTATCTAGGGTAGTTCTGCTTCAGTGACAGTTCCCCTCATTACAGAAGCACTTAGTCTCGGGTTTGGGTTCAACCTTGGGTTTCTTCACTAGAGCAGCAACCATTTTGCTGTTTCATGAAGTATCCCTTCTTGCCCTTGCCTTTCTTGAAACTAGTGGTTTCACTAACCATCAACAATTGATGCTCCTTCTTGATTTCTACTTTCGCGGTGTCAAACATTGCAAATAGCTCAAGGATCATATCTATCCTTGATATGTTGTAGTTCATCACGAAGCTCTAGTAGCTTGGTGGTAGTGACTTTGGACAAACATCACTATCTCATCTGGAAGATTAACTCCCACTCGATTCAAGTGATTGTAGTACTTAGACAATCTGAGCACATGCTCAACGATTGAGATCTTCTCCCTTAGTTTGTAGGCTAAGAAACTCGTCAGAGGTCTCATACCTCTTAACGTGGGCACTAGCCTGAAATCCCAATTTCATCCCTTCGAACATCTCATATGTTCCGCGACGTTTCAAGAATCGTCTTCGGCGCCTCAATTCTAAACCGTTTAACATTACTGAACTATCACATAGTCATCAAAACGTGTATGTCAGATGTTCGCAACATCCACAGACGATGTTCAAGGTTCAGCACACCGAGTGGTGCATTAAGGACATAAGCCTTCTGCGCAGCAATGAGGACAATCCTCAGTTTACGGACCCAGTCCGCATAATTGCTACTATCAACTTTCAACTAAATTTTCTGTAGGATCATGTCTAAAACAGTAGAACTAAAATGCAAGCTACGACATGATTTGCAAAGACCTTTTGACTATGTTCATGATAATTATGTTCATATGGTTATTTAATGAACTCCCACTTAGATAGACATCCCTCTAGTCATCTAAGTGATACATGATCCGAGTCAACTAGGCCGTGTCCAATCATCACGTGAGACGGACTAGTCATCATCGGTGAACATCTTCATGTTGATCGTATCTACTATACGACTCATGTTCGACCTTTCGGTCTCTTGTGTTCCGAGGCCATGTCTATACATGCTAGGCTCGTCAAGTCAACCTAAGTGTTTTGCATGTGTAAATCTGGCTTACACCCGTTGTATGTGAACGTTAGAATCTATCACACCCGATCATCACGTGGAGCTTCGAAACAACGAACTTGCGCAATGGTGCACAGTTAGGGGAAACACTTTCTTGAAATTTTAATGAGGGATCATCTTATTTATGCTACCGTCATTCTAAGCAAATAAGATATAGACATGACAAACATCACATGCAAATCATAGAGTGACATGATATGGCCAATATCATCTCGCGCCTTTGATCTTCATCTTTGAGGCACGGCATGATCACCTCCGTTACCGGCGTGACACCATGATCTCCATCATCGTGTCTTCATGAAGTTGTCTCGCCAACTATTACTTCTACTACTATGGCTAACGGTTAGCAATAAAGTAAAGTAATTACATGGCGTTTTCAATGACACGCAGGTCATACAATAAATTAAGACAACTACTATGGCTCCTGCTGGTTGTGATACTCATCGACATGCAAGTCGTGATTCCTATTACAAGAACATGATCAATCTTATATATCACATATATATAATTCATCACATCCTTTTGGCCATATCACATCACATAGCATACCGTGCAAAAACAAGTTAGACGTCCTCTAATTGTTGTTGCAAGTTTTTACATGGCTGCTATAGGTTTCTAGTTAGAACGTTTCTTACCTACACCAAAACCACAACGTGGTATGCCAATTGCTATTTACCCTTCATAAGGACTTTTTCATCGAATCCGATCCGACTAAAGTGGGAGAGACTGGCACCCGCTAGCCACCTTTATGCAACAAGTGCATGTTAGTCGGTGGAACCTGTCTCACGTAAGCGTATGTGTAAGGCCGGTCCAGGCCGCTTCATCCCACAATACCGCCGAAACAAGATAGTACTAGTAACGGTAAGCAAATTGAACAAACCAACGCCCACAACTACTTGTGTTCTACTCGTGCATAGAATCTATGCAATAGACCTAGCTCATGATGCCACTGTTGGGGAACGTAGCAATAATTCAAAATTTTCTACGCATCACCAAGATCAATCTATGGAGATTCTAGAAACAAGAGAGGAAGAGGATGAGCATCTTCATACCTTTGAAGATCGCTCAGCGGAAGAGTTACAAGAACGCGGTTGATGGAGTCGTACTCGCGGCGATTCAAATCGTGGAAGATCTGATCTAGCGCCAAATGGACGACACCTCCGCGTTCAACACACGTACAGCCCGAGGACGTCTCCTCCTTCTTGATCCAGCAAGGGGAGAGGAGAAGTTGAGGGAGAACTCCGATAGCACAACAACATGGTGGTAGTGGAGCTTGTGGTATTCCTGCAGGGCTTCGCCAAGCACTACGGAGGAGGAGGAAGAGTTGTAGGAGGGAGGGGCTGCGCCAAAAGCAAAGGTGTTGCAGCCCTCCCACCCCCCTCTATTTATAGGGTGAAGGGGAGAGGGGGGGCGGCCCCTCTAGATCCCATCTAGAGGGGGGGCGTCCAGGAGGGGAGGCTTGCCCCCCAAGCAAGGTGGAGGCTGTTGGGGAACGTTGCAGAAAATTAAAAAATTTCCTACGGTTTCACCAAGATCCATCTATGAGTTCATCTAAGCAACGAGTCAAGGGAGATGCATCTACAGACCACTTTGTAGATCACGAGCGGAAGCGTTCAAAAGAACGGGGTTGAAGTAGTCGTTCTCGTCGTGATCCTATCACCGGAGATCCTAGCGCCGAACGGACGGCACCTCCACGTTCAACACACGTACGGAGCGGATGACGTCTCCTCCTTCTTGATCCAGCAAGGGGGAAGGAGAGGTTGATGATGATGGCTCCAGCAGCAGCACAACGGTGTGGTGGTGGTGGAACAGCAGCACTCCGGCAGGGCTTCGCCAAGCACGTGACGGAGGAGGAAGAGGTGTAGCAGGGGGAGGGGGTGCCAGGACTTCAGGGTGCGGCTGCCCCCTTTCCCCCTCCCTTTATATAGGCCCCCAGGGGGGGCGCCGGCCTTGGGAGATCCAATCTCCCAAGGGGGCGGCGGCCAAGGGGGTTGGAGTGCCCCCAAGGCAAGTGGGGCGCCCCCCACCCTAGGGTTTCAACCCTAGGCACAGGGGGTGGGCCAAGGGGGGCGCACCAGCCCACTATGGGCTGGTTCCCCTCCCCACTTCAGCCCTTGGGGCCCTCCGGGATGGGTGGCCCCACCCGGTGGACCCCCGGGACCCTTTCAGTGGTCCCGGTACAATACGGGTGACCCCGAAACTTTCCCGATGGCCGAAATACCACTTCCTATATATAATTCTTTACCTCCGGACCATTTCGGAACTCCTCATGACGTCCGGGATCTCATACGGGACTCCGAACAACATTCGGTATGCTGCATACTCATATTCATACAACCCTAGTGTCATCGAACCTTAAGTGTGTAGACCCTACGGGTTCGGGCAATAACCAACAGCGGGATCTGGATACCCATGTTGGCTCCCACATGCTCCTCGATGATCTCATCGGATGAACCACGATCGAGGATTCGAACAACCCCATATACAATTCCCTTTGTCAATCGGTACGTTACATGCCCGAGACTCAATCGTCGGTATCCCAATACCTCGTTCAGTCTCGTTACCGGCAAGTCACTTTACTCGTACCGTAATGCATGATCCCGTGACCAAACACTTGGTCACTTTGAGATCATTATGATGATGCATTACCGAGTGGGCCCACAGATACCTCTCCGTCATACGGAGTGACAAATCCCAGTCTCGATCCGTGTCAACCCAACAGACACTTTCGGAGATACCTGTAGTGCACCTTTATAGTCACCCAGTTACGTTGTGACGTTTGGTACACCCAAAGCACTCTTACGGTATCCGGGAGTTACACGATCTCATGGTCTAAGGAAGAGATACTTGACATTGAAAAAGCTCTAGCAAAACGAACTACACGATCTTGTGCTATGCTTAGGATTGGGTCTTGTCCATCACATCATTCTCCTAATGATGTGATCCCGTTGTCAATGACATCTAATGTCCATAGTCAGGAAACCATGACTATCTGTTGACCAACGAGCTAGTCAACTAGAGGCTCACTAGGGACATGTTATGGTCTATGTATTCACACGTGTATTACGATTTCCGGATAATACAGTTATAGCATGAATAAAAGACAATTAGCATGAACAAGGAAATATAATAATAACCCCTTTATTATTGCCTCTAGGGCATATTTCCAACAGTCTCCCACTTGCACTAGAGTCAGTAATCTAGTTACATTGTGATGAATCGAACACCCATAGTGTTCTGGTGTTGATCATGTTTTGCTCGCGAGAGAGGTTTAGTCAATGGATCTGCGACATTCAGATCCGTATGTACTTTGCAAATATCTATGTCTCCATCTTGAACATTTTCACGGATGGAGTTGAAACGATGCTTGATGTGCCTGTTCTTCTTGTGAAACCTGGGCTCCTTGGCAAGGGCAATAGCTCCAGTGTTGTCATAGAAGAGTTTGATCGGCCCCGACGCATTGGGTAGGACTCCTAGGTCGGTGATGAACTCCTTCACCCAAATTGCTTCATGCGCTGCCTCCGAGGCTGCCATGTACTCCGCTTCACATGTAGATCCCGCCACGACGCTCTGCTTGCAGCTGCACTAGCTTACTGCTCCACCATTCAACATATACACGTATCTGGTTTGTGACTTAGAGTCATCCAGATCTGTGTTGAAGCTAGCGTCGATGTAACCCTTTACGACGAGCTCTTCGTCACCTCCATAAACGAGAAACATGTCCTTCGTCCTTTTCAGGTACTTTAGGATATTCTTGACCGCTGTCCAGTGTTCCTTGCCGGGATTACTTTGGTACCTTCCTACCAAACTTATGGCAAGGTTTACATTAGGTCTGGTACACAGCATGGCATACATAATAGATCCTATGGCTGAAGCATAGGGGATGACACTCATCTCTTCTTTATCTTTTGCCGTGGTCGGGCTTTGAGCCGAGCTCAATCTCACACCTTGCAATACAGGCAAGAACCCCTTCTTGGACTGATCCATTTTGAACTTCTTCAAAATCTTATCAAGGTATGTGCTTTGTGAAAGACCTATGAGGCGTCTCGATCTATCTCTATAGATCTTGATGCCTAATAGATAAGCAGCTACTCCAAGGTCCTTCATTGAAAAACACTTATTCAAGTAGGCCTTAATGTTGTCCAAAAGTTCTATATCATTTCCCATCAAAAGTATGTCATCTACATATAATATGAGAAATGCTATAGAGCTCCCACTCACTTTCTTGTAAACGCGGGCTTCTCCATAAGTCTGCATAAACCCAAACGCTTTGATCATCTCATCAAAGCGAATGTTCCAACTCCGAGATGCTTGCACCAGCCCATAAATGGATCGCTGGAGCTTGCATACTTTGTTAGCATTCTTAGGATCGACAAAACCCTCCGGCTGCATCATATACAGTTCTTCCTTAAGATGCCCGATAAGGAATGCCGTTTTGACGTCCATCTGCCATATCTCATAATCATAGTATGCGGCAATTGCTAACATGATTCGGACGGACTTTAGCTTCGCTACGGGAGAGAAAGTCTCATCGTAGTCAATCCCTTGAACTTGCCGATAACCCTTAGCGACAAGTCGAGCTTTATAGATGGTGACATTACCATCCGCGTCCGTCTTCTTCTTAAAGATCCATTTGTTTTCTATCGCTCGCCGATCATCGGGCAAGTCAGTCAAAGTCCATACTTTGTTTTCATACATGGATTCTATCTCGGATTTCATGGCTTCTAGCCATTTGTTGGAATCTGGGCCTGCCATTGCTTCTTCATAGTTTGAAGGTTCACCGTTGTCCAACAACATGATTTCCAGGACAGGGTTGCCGTACCACTCTGGTGTGGAACGTGTCCTTGTGGACCTACGAAGTTCAGTACCAACTTGATCCGAAGTACCTTGATCATCATCATTATTTTCCTCTTCAGTTGGTGTAGGCATCACAGAAACATTTTCCTGAGCTGCACTACTACCCCGTTCAAGAGGTAGTACTTCATTGAGTTCTACTTTCCTCCCACTTAGTTCTTTCGAGAGAAACTCTTTTTCCAGAAAGGATCCATTCTTGGAAACAAAGATCTTGCCCTCAGATCTTAAGTAGAAGGTATACCCAATGGTTTCTTTTAGGGTATCCTATGAAGACGCATTTTTCCGACTTGGGTTTGAGCTTTTCAGGTTGAAGTTTCTTGACATAAGCATCGCATCCCCAAACTTTTAGAAACGACAGCTTAGGTTTCTTCCCAAACCATAATTCATACGGTGTCGTCTCAACGGATTTAGACGGTGCCCTATTTAAAGTGAATGTAGCTGTCTCTAGAGCGTATCCCCAAAATGATAGCGGTAAATCGGTAAGAGACATCATAGATCGCACCATATCCAATAGAGTGCGATTACGACGTTCGGACACACTGTCACGCTGAGGTGTTCCAGGCGGCGTGAGTTGTGAAACGATTCCACATTTTCTTAAGTGTGTACCAAATTCGTGACTTAAATATTCTCCTCCATGATCCGATCGTAAGAATTTTATCTTTCGGTCACGTTGATTCTCTACTTCATTCTGGAATTCCTTGAACTTTTCAAAGGTCTCAGACTTGTGTTTCATCAAGTAGACATACCCATATCTACTCAAGTCATCAGTGAGAGTGAGAACATAACGATATCCTCCACGAGCCTCAACACTCATTGGACCGCACACATCGGTATGTATGATTTCCAACAAGTTGGTTGCTCGCTCCATTGTTCCGGAGAACGGAGTCTTGGTCATTTTGCCCATGAGGCATGGTTCGCATGTGTCAAATGATTCATAATCGAGAGACTCTAAAAGTCCATCAGCATGGAGCTTCTTCATGCGCTTGACACCAATGTGACCAAGGCAGTAGTGCCACAAGTATGTGGGACTATCGTTATCAACTTTACATCTTTTGGTATTCACGCTATGAATATGTGTAACATTACGTTCGAGATTCATTAAGAATAAACCATTGACCATCGGGGCATGACCATAAAACATATCTCTCATATAAATAGAACAACCATTATTCTTGGATTTAAATGAGTAGCCATCTCGTATTAAACGGGATCCAGATACAATATTCATGCTCAAACTTGGCACCAAATAACAATTATTGAGGTTTAAAACTAATCCCGTAGGTAAATGTAGAGGTAGCGTGCCGACGGCGATCACATTGACCTTGGAACCATTCCCGACGCGCATCGTCACCTCGTCCTTCGCCAGTCTCCGCTTATTCCGCAGCTCCTGCTGTGAGTTACAAATATGAGCAACGGCACCGGTATCAAATACCCAGGAGTTACTACGAGTACTGGTAAGGTACGCATCAATTACATGTATATCAAATATACCTTTAGTGTTGCCGGCCTTCTTGTCTGCTAAGTATTTGGGGCAGTTCCGCTTCCAGTGAGCCTTCCCCTTGCAATAAAAGCACTCAGTTTCAGGCTTGGGTCCATTCTTTGACTTCTTCCCAGCAACTGGCTTACCGGGCGCGGCAACATCTTTGCCGCCCTTCTTGAAGTTCTTCTTACCCTTGCCCTTCTTGAACTTAGTGGTCTTATTGACCATCAACACTTGATGTTCTTTCTTGATTTCAACCTCTGCTGACTTCAGCATTGAAAATACTTCAGGAATGGTCTTCACCATCCCCTGCATATTGTAGTTCATCACAAAGCTCTTATAGCTTGGTGGGAGCGACTGAAGGATTCTGTCAATGACCGCCTGATCCGGGAGGTTAATGTCCAGCTGGGACAGGCGGTTGTGCAACCCAGACATTTTGAGTATGTGCTCACTGACAGAACTATTTTCCTCCATCTTACAACTATAGAACTTGTCGGAGACTTCATATCTCTCGACCCGGGCATGAGCTTGGAAAACTAGTTTCAGCTCCTCGAACATCTCATATTCTCCGTGTTGCTCAAAACGCTTTTGGAGCCCTGATTCTAAGCTGTAAAGCATGCTGCACTGAACGAGGGAGTAATCATCAGCACGAGACTGCCAAGCATTCATAATGTCTTGGTTCTCTGGGACGGGAGCGTCACCTAGCGGTCCTTCTAGGACATATTGTTTCCTGGCAGCTATGAGGATGATCCTCAGGTTTCGGACCCAGTCCGTATAGTTGCTGCCATCATCTTTCAGCTTGGTTTTCTCTAGGAACGTGTTGAAGTTCATGTTGACATGAGCGTTGGCCATTTGATCTACAAGACATATTTTGCAAAAAGTTTTAGACTAAGTTCATGATAATTAAGTTCATCTAATCAAATTATTTTAATGAACTCCCACTCAGATTAGACATCCCTCTAGTCATCTAAGTGTTACACGATCCGAGTCGACTAGGCCGTGTCCGATCATCACGTGAGATGGACTAGTCATCGTCGGTGAACATCTCCATGTTGATCGTATCTTCCATACGACTCATGTTTGACATTTCGGTCTCTTGTGTTCCGAGGCCATGTCTGTACATGCTAGGCTCGTCAAGTTAACCCTAAGTGTTCTGCATGTGTAAATCTGTCTTACACCCGTTGTATGTGAACGTAAGGATCTATCACATCCGATCATCACGTGGTGCTTCGAAACGACGAACTTTAGCAACGGTGCACAGTTAGGGGGAACACTTTCTTGAAATTATTATAAGGGATCATCTTATTTACTACCGTCATTCTAAGTAAACAAGATGCAAAAACATAATAAACATCACATGCAATTAAACAGTGACATGATATGGCCAATATCATATAGCTCCTTTGATCTCCATCTTCGGGGCTCCATGATCATCTTCGTCACCGGCATGACACCATGATCTCCATCATCATGATCTCCATCATCGTGTCTCCATGAAGTTGCTCGCCAACTATTACTTCTACTACTATGGCTAACGGTTTAGCAATAAAGTAAAGTAATTACATGGCGTTAGATCATTGACACGCAGGTCATACAATAATTAAGACAACTCCTATGGCACCTGCCGGTTGTCATACTCATCGACATGCAAGTCGTGATTCCTATTACAAGAACATGATCTCATACATCACAATATATCATTCATCATTCATCACAACTTCTGGCCATATCACATCACATGACAATTGCTGCAAAAACAAGTTAGACGTCCTCTAATTGTTGTTGCATCTTTTACGTGGCTGCAATTGGGTTCTAGCAAGAACGTTTTCTTACCTACGAATAACCACAACGTGATCTTGTCAACTTCTATTTACCCTTCATAAGGACCCTTTTCATCGAATCCGCTTCAACTAAAGTGGGAGAGACAGACACCCGCCAGCCACCTTATGCAACTAGTGCATGTCAGTCGGTGGAACCGGTCTCACGTAAGCGTACGTGTAAGGTTGGTCCGGGCCGCTTCATCCCACAATACCGCTGAAGCAAGATAAGACTAGTAGCGGCAAGCAAGTTGACAAGATCTACGCCCACAACAAAATTGTGTTCTACTCGTGCAATAGAGAACTACGCATAGACCTAGCTCATGATGCCACTGTTGGGGAACGTTGCAAAAAATTAAAAAATTTCCTACGGTTTCACCAAGATCCATCTATGAGTTCATCTAAGCAACAAGTCAAGGGAGATGCATCTACATACCACTTTGTAGATCGCGAGCGGAAGCGTTCAAAAGAACGGGGTTGAAGTAGTCGTTCTCGTCGTGATCCTATCACCGGAGATCCTAGCGCCGAACGGATGGCACCTCCGTGTTCAACACACGTACGGAGCGGATGAAGTCTCCTCCTTCTTGATCCAGCAAGGGGGAAGGAGAGGTTGATGATGATGGCTCCAGCAGCAGCACAACGGCGTGGTGGTGGTGGAACAGCAGCACTCCGGCAGGGCTTCGCCAAGCACTCCCCCTCCCTTTATATAGGCCACCAGGAGGGGGCACCGGCCCTGGGAGATCCAATCTTCCAAGGGGGCGGCGGCCAAGGGGGTTGGAGTGCCCCCCAAGGCAAGTGGGGCGCCCCCCCCCCACCCTAGGGTTTCAACCCTAGGCGCAGGGGGTGGGCCAAGGGGGGCACACCAACCCACTATGGGCTGGTTCCCCTCCCCACTTCAGCCCTTGGGGCCCTCCGGGATGGGTGGCCCCACCCGGTGGACCCCCTGGACCCTTTCGGTGGTCCCGGTACAATACCGGGTGACCCCGAAACTTTCCCGATGGCCGAAATACCACTTCCTATATATAATTCTTTACCTCCAGACCATTCCGGAACTCCTCGTGACATCCGGGATCTCATCCGGGACTCCGAACAACATTCCGTATGCTGCATACTATATTCATACAACGCTAGCGTCACCGAACCTTAAGTGTGTAGACCCTATGGGTTCGGGAGACACGTAGACATGACCGAGACGGCTCTCGGGCAATAACCAACAGCGGTATCTGGATACCGATGTTGGCTCCCACATGCTCCTCGATGATCTCATCGGATGAACCATGATGTCGAGGATTCGAACAACCCCGTATACAATTCCCGTTGTCAATCGGTACGTTACATGCCTGAGACTCGATCGTTGGTATCCCAATACCTCGTTCAGTCTCGTTACCGGCAAGTCACTTTACTCGTATCGTAATGCATGATCCCGTGACCAAACACTTGGTCACTTTGAGCTCATTATGATGATGTATTACCGAGTGGGCCCAGAGATACCTCTTTGTCATACGGAGTGACAAATCCCAGTCTCGATCCGTGTCAACCCAACAGAAACTTTCGGAGATACCTGTAGTGCACCTTTATAGTCACCCAGTTACGTTGTGACGTTTGGTACACCCAAAGCACTCTTACGGTATCCGGGAGTTACACGATCTCATGGTCTAAGGAAGAGATACTTGACATTGAAAAAGCTCTAGCAAAACGAACTACACGATCTTGTGCTATGCTTAGGATTGGGTCTTGTCCATCACATCATTCTCCTAATGATGTGATCCCGTTGTCAATGACATCTAATGTCCATAGTCAGGAAACCATGACTATCTGTTGACCAACGAGCTAGTCAACTAGAGGCTCACTAGGGACATGTTATGGTCTATGTATTCACACGTGTATTACGATTTCCGGATAATACAGTTATAGCATGAATGAAAGACAATTATCATGAACAAGGAAATATAATAATAACCCTTTTATTATTGCCTCTAGGGCATATTTCCAACAGAGGCGCCCCCTCCCCTAGGGTTTTCCAACCCTGGGCGCCTTGGGACCTTGGGGAGGGGCACACCAGCCCACTAGGGGATGGTTCCCACCCATATTCAGCCCATCAAGTTCCACGGGGCAGGTGGCCCCACCCGGTGGACCTCCGGACACTTTTCGGTGGTCCCGGTACAATACCGATAACCCCTGAAACCATTTCGGCGACTGAAACTGGACTTCCCATATATAAATCTTCACCTCCGGACCATTCCAGAACTCCTCGTGACGTCCGGGATCTCATCCGGGACTCTGAACAACCTCCGATAACCACATACAATTTCCCATAACAACGCTAGCATCACCGAACCTTAAGTGTGTAGACCCTACGGGTTCGAGAATCATGCAGACATGACCGAGACAACTCTCTGGCCAGTAACCAATAGCGGGATCTGGATACCCATGTTGGCTCCCACAGGTTCCACGATGATCTCATTGTACGAACCACAATGTCTGGGATTCAATCAATCCTGTATACAGTTCCCTTTGTCAATCGGTATGTTACTTGCCCGAGATTCGATCGTCGGTATCCCAATAACTCATTCAGTCTCGTTACCGGCAAGTCACTTTACTCATTCCATAATGCATGATCCCGTGACTAACTACTTAGTCACATTGATCTCATTATGATGATGCATTACCGAGTGGGCCCAGAGATACCTCTCCGTCATATGGAGTGACAAATCCCAATCTCGATTCGTGCCAACCCAATAGACACTTTCGGATATACCTATAGTGCACCTTTATAGCCACCCAGTTATGTTGTGACATTTGGTACACCCAAAGCACTCCTACGGTATCCGGTAGTTACACAATCTCATGGTCTAAGGAAATGATACTTGACATTAGAAAATCTCTTAGCGAACGAACTACATGATCTTCTGCTATGCTTAGCATTGGGTCTTGTCCATCACATCATTCTCCTAATGATGTGATCCCGTTATCAATGACATCCAATGTCCATGGTCAGGAAACCATAACCATCTATTGATCAATGAGCTAGTCAACTAGAGGCTCACTAGGGACATGTTGTGGTCTATGTATTCACACATGTATTATGGTTTCCAGTTAATACAATTATAGCATGAACAATAGACAATTATCATGAACAAGGAAATATAATAATAACCATCTTATCATTGCCTCTAGGGCATATTTCCAACACAATGTACTCAGCTTCTCGAGTGGAGAGTGATACGCAGTTCTGTTTCTTCGAGGACCAACAGACCAAAGATCGTCCGAGGAAATGGCATGTGCCTGATGTTGACTTGCAGTCCACATGATCACCAGCATAGTCAGAGTCTGAATATCCAATGAGATCAAACGAAGAGCCCTTGGTATACCATAATCCAAGTGTTGGTGTGTGAGCTAGATATCGAAGAATATGCTTCACAGCCTTATGGTGTGATTCCTTCGGTGTAGCTTGAAATCGGGCACACATCCAAACACTAAGCATAATATCCGGCCTAGATGCACATAGGTACAATAAAGAGCCAATCATGGAGTGGTATACCTTTTGATCAAAGTCTTTACCATTTTCATCAGTGCATAGATGGCCATTTGTGGGCATTGGAATTTTGACCCCTTTGCAATCTTGCATGCCGAATTTCCTCAATACATCCTTGAGGTATTTCTTCTGAGATATGAATATGCCATTGCGCTGTTGACGAATTTTAAGACCTAAAAAGAATTTCAATTCTCCCATCATAGACATTTGATATTATTCACTCAACATATAGGCAAATTCATCACTGTAACGTTGGTCAGTATAGCCAAAAATGATATCATCAACATAAATTTGGCACACAAACAATTCACCATCATAAGATTGAGTGAAAAGAGTTGGGTTGAGTGAACCGGGTTTGAAGCCTTTCTTCATGACGAATTCCTTCAAAGTATCATTGATGATGTTATGTACCTAGGGTAGGGTCATGGACCTATCCAGGATACCATACCCAAGGACATCCTTAGACGAAGCTACCTTCCAGTCGACCAAGAGAGACTCCACTCGACCGGCTAGAAGACACTCGACGAACCTAAAGACACTCGACCATGAAGACTCACTCGACCATCAGGAGTTCAAGATCTACTCTGTATCCAAATGATCTGTAATTAAGTAGTCTTAATGGTCATGATGGCACTTTATGTAAGGCGTTACCAGTAAGGCCCGGCCTTAATGTACTTTAACCCTCTGCTATGTGGGTTGGCTGGGGTCCTGGCATCCTCTATATAAGCCACCCCTCTCCACTGGTAGAAGGGTTCGCACCCTTGTAACTCATATACACATAAACTAGTTGACCGCCTCCGGGCTCCGAGACGTAGGGCTTTTACTTCCTCAGAGAAGGGCTTGAACTCGTTAAACACCCGTGTGTACAACTACTCCATAGCTAGGATCTTGCCTCTCCATACCTACCCCCCATTCTACTATCAGACTTAGAACCACGACAGTTGGCGCCCACCATGGGGCAAGTGTCTTAGCGATTTTTTGGAGAAGTTGCAATTTGTCCGATTGCCTTCATCATGGTTTCCGGCGGAGCTCTGGTTGAGGGTCGCGAGATCCGTCTCGGTGCGCTCGCTTTCATCGCCGACGACTCCGCTTGGCTCTAGGAGGCACCACTCGACATCGACGCGCTCCCCGTCCGCGGGGCGACGCACTTTCGGGCGTGTGTCCGCGGCGTCCTACTGCGGCAGCCATCGACCCCATACTGGTCGACTCCGGCGCCGTCCTCCCCCCTGTCTCCCGCCAGCGCAAGCGCTCCGGTCAGTCGAGGCTCCAACGATGGGTGAGACACGCAGTGGCTCGCCAATCGGCCACCACCCAAGTCGCGGCAATTGAGCCCGACGAATCCCTCTACGGCCTGTTCGACCTGTCGACTCGCTCCATAGAGACTGCATCCGAGTGCAATAGCAGTGATCCAGCGGCGGAGGTCCTGATGGTCAACGGGCCTCGTAGTCCTCCCGGTTTCCCCCGCAATGACGGGATGGACGACGGGGGTGACCCCGCTCAGGCCCACGAAGAGTATCAGCCCGAACCACTCACTTCTCAGCAGAGGGAAGAACTTCTCCGCCAGAACATGGATGCCCTGCATACTCCCATTGCAGGAGAAACTCCTGAGGCTCATGCCCTGGAAGAGGCACGTTTAGCCAACCTGGCTGAATGCACTCGACTGGGGAACCTCCAGCGAGCACTCGATGAGCGTGCGCGTCAGCGAGTACCCAACTCCCGCCGACGCCAGCTCTTTCCGCAACCGACTTAGGTATATCGAACCCCTATTCAAAATTTGGCAGCTGTAGCCCGTATAGCGGAGTCAATTCAGCCCTCTCAGTCGGAGGCTGGGAGAGGCTTGATGCAGATCAGAGATTTGCTCTGGGCGGCAGGAGATCAGAATTCAGCTGTGTCACAGTCGCGCAACAGGATTCACAGTCGATCCGTCGCCGGGAATACTATTCAGTCGGCTCACAGTCCAAGGTCGCCTCTGAGGCGCGTGGGACGTGAAGGCCGGCGGGACCACTATGATGATCGGTTTGATCGTGATGACAGGCGTCGAGTGCCCACTCCTCCCCCGAGAAGTGGGTCTAACGCCCATTGGCAGCAAGATGACAGACGCCAGCTCAGTGTTGGGCGGAGAGCTCCAGTCGACCCCAGAGAGCCAAGCTTTGACGCGAGATCCATCATCGTGCAAGGTTTGGTCGACCGGAACAGAGCTCATAGAGGTGGCCATGACAGAGATGTGCCCACAAGCAGCCGAGTCCACATTTCAGGTCCAGAATGTTTTAGCTGATCCATCAGAGCCGCAGTGATACCCCCCAACTTCAGGTTGGCGACTGGAGTGAGTAAGTTCACCGGAGAGTCTAAGCCTGAAACTTGGCTTGAAGACTACCGAGTGGCTGTTCAGATTGGGGGAGGTAATGATGAGGTGGCCATGAAGCACTTGCCACTTATGCTAGAAGGTTCGGCCAGGGCGTGGTTGAATCAGTTAGCTCCTAGCAGCATTTACACCTGGGAAGATCTTTCCTGAGTGTTCGTCAGGACGTTCGAGGGAACTTGCAAGCGACCGGCTGGATTGACGGAGCTGCAAGTTTGCGCACAAAAGTCGAGTCAAACACTGATAGATTACATCTAGAGATGGATCACTTTGCATCATACTGTAGAGAATGTGTCAGACCATCAAGCGGTCTGCGCCTTCAAGGATGGTGTCAAGAACAGAGAGTTGAGCCTGAAGTTTGGTCGAACTGGAGATATGACCCTAAGTCGGATGATGGAAATAGCCACCAAGTACGCCAATGGCGAAGAAGAGGACCGACTCCGGAGTGGCAAGTACAAGCCGAGTCAGTCGGATAAAGGAAACTCCAGTCGGAAGCAAAAGTGGAAGGCCGAGCCAGCTGCTCCTGGAGAGGCTCTGGCCATGACTCAGGGCAAATTCAAAGGGAAGCCCAAAGGATCTTGGAACCCCAAGAAGGTAAAAGATAAGGAAGGTAATGACGTGATGGATCTACCGTGTCATATCCACACGAAGAAAGACGAAGAGGGTAACTTCATCTACCCAAAGCATACCACTCGCCAGTGTCGGCTCTTAATCCAGCAGTTTCAAGGGAAACAGCCAAAGGACAAAGAGAAGGAGTCGGACAAGGCTGAGGACAAGGAGGACAGTGATGGAGAGTACCCTCATCTCAACTCCACTCTGATGATTTTTGCTGATGTAGAGAGCAAAAGTCGACTGAAAGTGATCAACCATGAGGTCAATATGGTCGCCCCGGCGACACCAAACTATCTGAGATGGTCGCAAACTCCCATTACTTTCGACCAGTCTGATCATCCTACTCACATTGCCACCCCTGGGAGGCAAGCACTGGTGGTCGACCCAGTCATCGAAGGCACTCGATTGACGAAGGTATTGATGGATGGCGGCAGTGGATTGAATATACTGTATGTAGAGACGCTCAAGGTAATGGGCATTCCGATGTCCAGGCTCAGTTCCTGCAACATGAGTTTTCACGGAGTCATCCCTGGAAAGAAGGCTGAGTCACTCAGCCAAATAGCTCTGGATGTAGTGTTCGGCGACTCGAAGCATTTCCGCAAAGAGAAGCTGACATTTGAAGTCGTGGATTTCCGAAGCGCCTACCATGCTATTTTGGGAAGACCAGCCTATGCCCGCTTCATGGCTCGGACATGTTATGTGTACCTCAAGTTAAAGATGCCTGGCCCTAAAGGCGTGATCACCATCACTGGCAGCTGGAAGAAGGCAGAAGAGTGTTTCCAGAAAGGCTCAAAGATTGCGGATGACCAGATAACAGTGGTAGAGCTGGAGGAATACAAGAAAAATGCAGATCCGAGCGATTTGCCGCGGGCCAAGAAGCCCACCACAGAGTCAGCATTTCAGTCGTCCGGGAAGACGAAGCCAGTTCATATCCACCCGACTGATCCCAATGCAGCTCCGACCCATATTTCCACAACACTCAACTCTAAATAGGAAGAAGCGCTCATCCAGTTCCTCCGTGAGAACTGGGACATCTTTGCATGGAAGCCAGCTGACATGCCGGGTGTTCCCAGGGGGCTGGCTGAGCATCGCCTTAGAGTCGACTCAAAAGCGAAACCCATTAAAGAACATCTTCGACGGTCCGCCGTTCAGAAGAAAAAAGCCATTGGCGAGGAGGTGGCTCGACTCCTTGCAGCAGAGTTCATCCGTGAGATATACCACTCCGAGTGGCTCGCCAATGTCGTCATGGTTCCCAAGAAGGACAACTCACTTCGTATGTGCATTGATTTCAAACATTTCAATCGGGCCTGCCCGAAAGATCATTTTCCTCTCCCTCGCATCGACCAAATTGTCAAATCGACCGCAGGGTGCGAGAGATTGTCTTTTTAGACGCTTATTCCAGGTATCATCAGATCCGTCTGTATGGACCTGACGAAATCAAAACAGCTTTCATCACTCCATTCGTGTGCTTCTGCTATATCACCATGCCATTCGGCCTCAAGAATGCCGGAGCCACGTTCATGAGAATGATTCAAAAGTGTTTACTCACTCAAATCAGTCGGAATGTGGAAGCGTACATGGATGATATCGTGGTCAAGTCGCAAAAGGGTTCCGACCTATTGACTGACCTAGCTGAAACATTTGCCAATCTCAGAAGGTATGATATCAAGCTCAATCCATCGAAGTGCACATTCGGAGTACCTGGCGGAAAGTTGCTCGGTTTTCTCGTTTCAGGACGAGGAATTGATGCTAACCCAAAGAAAGTTGGCACCATACTCCGAATGAAACGCCCTGTGCGTGTGCATGACGTCCAGAAGCTTACTGGATGCTTGGCCGCTTTAAGTCGATTCATCTCTCGCCTCGGTGAAAAGGCATTGCCCCTTTACCGACTAATGAAGAAGGCAGACAAGTTCGAGTGGACTCCAGAAGCTGATGCAGCATTTGCCGAGTTAAAAACTCTGCTCTCCACCCAGCCGGTGCTTGCTGCTCCGATCAACAAAGAGCCTATGTTGCTTTATATTGCAGCCACAGGACAAGTCATCAGTACAGTACTTACGGTCGAGCGGGAAGAAGAAGGGAAAGCCTTCAAAGTTCAGCGCCCTGTGTATTATCTCTCTGAAGTTTTGACCCCATCGAAGCAAAGATATCTTCATTATCAGAAGCTCGTATATGGGATCTACATGACCATGAAGAAGGTTGCTCATTATTTCTCTGATCATGACATTACAGTCGTCAGCGACGCACCATTGTCAGAGATTCTGCACAACAGAGATGCAACTGGTCGAGTGGCTAAGTGGGCGATTGAACTCCTTCCCCTTGATGTCAAATTCGAGGCAAAGAAAGCCATTAAGTCCCAGGCTATAGCAGATTTCCTTGCCGAGTGGATTGAGCAACGGTAGCCGACTCAAGTTCACTCAGAGCATTGGACCATGTTCTTTGATGGCTCTAAGATGTTAAATGGTTCTGGTGCTGGGGTTGTTTTGGTTTCCCCCCGAGGAGATAAACTCAGATATGTGCTCCAAATCCACTTTGATTCCTCCAACAATGAAGCAGAATATGAAGCACTCTTGTATGGGTTGCGCATGGCCATCTCACTCGGCGTTCGTCGCCTTATGGTATACGGCGACTCAGATTTGGTGGTCAATCAGGTGATGAAGGAGTGGGACGTTAGAAGCCTAGCCATGACTGGATACTGCAATGCAGTGAGGAAGCTCGAAAAGAAGTTCGAAGGGTTAGAGCTCCACCACATACCCCGACTGAAAAATCAAGCAGCTGATGATCTGGCGAAGATAGGATCCAAGAGAGGAGCCATCCCCAGCGATGTGTTCTTGGAGCATATCCACACTCCGTCAGTCATAGAAGATCCTTTTACCGATGAAGCTCTGCATCCTAAGAGTGTTACGGACCCGACTGAGGTTGAAGTCCCAGCAGTGGTCGACCTGATCATGGAAGTTCTAGTGATCACTCCAGATTGGACCGTACCATATATCGCGTATATCTTGAGGAAAGAACTCCCGGAGGACGAAGAAGAGGCTTGATAGATCGTCCGCCGATCTAAGGCCTTTACCGTGATAAGAGGACAGTTGTACAGAGAAAGCGCGACTGGAGTTGGTCAGAAATGCATAACACCGGAGGAAGGTCGAATAATCCTCAATGACATCCACTCGGGGACCTGTGGCCATCATGCGTCCTCTCGGACCATCGTGGCCAAAGCATACCAAGCCAGATTTTAATGGCCAAGAGCGAATGAAATGGCGAAGGAGATAGTCGACAAGTGCGAGGGGTGTCAATTTTACTCCAATATGTCACACAAGCCCGCGTCAGCTTTGAAGACTATACCACTTGTCTGGCCCTTTGCAGTGTGGGGTTTGGATATGGTCGGTCCTTTGAGAACAGGCAGAAGCGGTTTTACCCATGTGCTGGTAGCAGTCGACAAGTTCACTAAGTGGATCGAAGCTAAACCCATCAAGAACCTTGATGCCAGTACTGCTGTCAGCTTCATCAGAGAATTGATATTCAGATATGGGGTCCCGCACAGCATCATCACTGACAACGGGTCAAACTTCGACTCCGAAGAGTTCAAAGCTTTCTGCACATCTCAAGGCACGCGAGTAGACTATGCTTCAGTTGCTCACCCACAGTCGAATGGACAGGCAGAACGAGCCAACTATTGGGGAACGTAGCAAAAATTCAAAATTTTCCTACGTGTCACCAAGATCTATCTATGGAGAGACTAGCAACGAGGGTAAGGAGAGTGCATCTACATACCCTTGTAGATCGCTAAGCGGAAGCGTTCAAGAGAACGGGGTTGAAGGAGTCGTACTCGTCATGATCCAAATCACCAGAGATCCTAGTGCCGAACGGACGGCACCTCCGCGTTCAACACACGTACAGCCAGGTGACGTCTCCCATGCCTTGATCCAGCAAGGAGAGAGGGAGAGGTTGGGGAAGACTCCATCTAGCAGCAGCACAATGGCGTGGTGGTGGTGGAGGAGCGTGGCAATCCTGCAGGGCTACGCCAAGCACCGCGGGAGAATAGGAGAACTTGGGAGAGGGGGAGGGCTGCGCCAGAACTTGGGTGCAGCTCCCATGCGCCTCCCCACTATATATAGGGGTGGAGGGGGCTTATTTCTTGCCCTCCAAGTCCATTGGGGCATTGGCAAAGGTGGGAGGAAAGAAATCCCATCATTTCCTTCCCCACCGATTGTTATCCCCCCTTTTTAGGGATCTTGATCTTAGCCCTTCGAGATATGATCTTATTCCTTCTAAGGGGGAATCTTGGTGCGCCTTGACCAGGGGTGTGGGGCCTTGCCCCCACTACCCACATTCATGTGGGTCCCCCCATGCAGGTGGGCCCCACTCCGGCACCTTCTAGAACCTTCCCGGTACAATACCGAAAATTCCCGAACATTTTCTGGTGGCCAAATAGGACTTCCCATATATAAATCTTTACCTCCGGACCATTCCGGAACTCCTCGTGATGTCCGGGATGTCATCCGGGACTACGAACAACATTCGGCAACCACATATAAACTTCCTTTATAACCCTAGCATCATCGAACCTTAAGTGTGTAGACCCTACGGGTTCGGGAACCATGCAGACATGACCGAGACGTTCTCCGGTCAATAACCAACAGCGGGATCTAGATACCCATGTTGCCTCCCACATGTTCCATGATGATCTCATCAGATGAACCACGATGTCAAGGACTCAATCGATCCCGTATTCAATTCCCTTTCTCTAGCGGTATTGTACTTGCCCGAGATTCGATCGTCAGTATACCGATACCTTGTTCAATCTCGTTACCGGCAAGTCTCTTTACTCGTTCCATAACACATCATCCCATGATCAACCCCTTGGTCACATTGTGCACATTATGATGATGTCCTACCGAGTGGGCCCAGAGATACCTCTCCGTCACACAGAGTGACAAATCCCAGTCTCGATTCGTGCCAACCCAACAGACACTTTCGGAGATACCTGTAGTGCACCTTTATAGTCACCCAGTTACGTTGTGACGTTTGGTACACCCAAAGCATTCCTACGGTATCCGGGAGTTGCACAATCTCATGGTCTAAGGAAAAGATACTTGACATTAGAAAAGCTTTAGCATACGAACTACACGATCTCTTTGCTAGGCTTAGGATTGGGTCTTGTCCATCACATCATTCTCCTAATGATGTGATCCCGTCATCAATGACATCCAATGCCCATGGTCAGGAAACTGTAACCATCTATTGGTCAACGAGCTAGTCAACTAGAGGCTTACTAGGGACACGGTGTTGTCTATGTATCCACACATGTATCTGAGTTTCCTATCAATATAATTATAGCATGGATAATAACCGATTATCATGAACAAGGAAATATAATAATAACTAATTTATTATTGCCTCTAGGGCATATTTCCAGCAGTCTCCCACCTGCACTAGAGTCAATAATCTAGTTCACATCGCCATGTGATTAACACTCACACGTCACATCGCCATGTGACCAATATCCAAAGAGTTTACTTGTGTCATTAAACTAGTTCACATCATCATGTGATTAAGACTCAATGAGTTCTGGAGTTTGATCATGTTTTGCTTGTGAGAGAAGTTTTAGTCAACGGGTCTGCAACATTTAGATCCGTATGTACTTCGCAAATCTCTAGGTCATATTGTAAATGCTGCTTCCATGCTCCACTTGGAGCTATACCAAATGGTTGCTCCACTATATGTATCCGGTTTGCTACTCAAAGTCATTCGAATAGGTGTTAAAGCATGCATCGACGTAACCCTTTACGTCGAACTCTTTATCACCTTCATAATCGAGAAACATATCCTTATTCCTCTAAGGATAATTTTAACCGCTATCTGGTGATCCACTCCTTGATCACCTTTTTACCCTCTTGCAAAATATGTAGCAAGGCACACATCAGGTGCGGTACACAGCATAGCATACTGTAGAGCCTACGTCTAAAGCATAGGGGACGACCTTCGTCCTTTCTCTCTATTCTGCCATGGTCGAGCTTTAAGTCTTAACTTCGTACCTCACATCTCAGGCAAGAACTCCTTCTTTGACTGATCCATCTTGAAAACCTTCAAGATCACGTCAAGGTATGTGCTCATTTGAAAGTACCATTTAGCATTTTTTGATCTATCCTCATAGATCTTGATGCTCAATGTTCAAGTAGCTTAATCCAGGTTTTCTATTGAAAAACACCTTTCAAATAACCCTATATGCTTTCCAGAAATTCTACATCATTTCTGATCAACAATATGTCAACAACATATACTCATCAGAAATTCTATAGTGCTCCCACTCACATCTTTGGAAATACAGGTTTCTCATGAACTTTGTATAAACCCAAAATCCTTGATCATCTCATCAAAGCGCACATTCCAACTCCGAGATGCTTACTCCAGTCCTTAGAAGGATCGCTGGAGCCAGCATACCTTTTAGCATCCTTAGGATCGACAAAACTTTTCTGATTGTATCACATACAACCTTTCGTTACGAAAACTGGTAAGGAAACTCGTCTTGACATCCATCTGCCAGATTTCATAAATGCAGCTAATGCTAACATGATTCCGACGGACTTAAGCATCGCTATGGATGAGAAAATCTCATTGTAGTCAACTCCTTGAACTTGTGAAAAACTCTTCGCCACAAGTCGAGCTTCATAGATGGTGACATTACCATCCACGTCCGTCTTCTTCTTAAAGATCCATTTATCTCAATGGCTTGCCGATCATCGGGCAAGTCCACCAAAGTCCATGCTTTGTTCAGATACATGGATCCTATCTCGGATTTCATGGCTTCTAACCATTTGTCGGAATTTGGGCCCACCATCGCTTCTCCATAGCTCGTAGGTTCATTGTTGTCTAGCAACATAACCTTCAAGACAGGATTACTGTACCACTCTAAAGTAGTACGCATCCTTGTCACCCTACGAGGTACGGTAGTGACTTGATCCAAAAACTTCATGATCATTATCATAAGCTTCTACTTCAATTGGTGTAGGCGCCACAGGAACAACTTCCTGTGCCCTGCTACATACTTGTTGAAGTGACGGTTCAATAACCTCATCAAGTCTCCACCATCCTCCCACTCAATTTTCGAGACAAACCTTTCCTCGAGAAAGGACTCGATTCAAGAAACAATCCCTATTGCTTTCGGATCTGAATTAGGAGGTATACCCAACTGTTCTGGGTGTCCTATGAAGATGCATTTTATCCTCTTTGGGTTCGAGCTTATCAACCTGAAACTTTTTCACATAAGCGTCGCAGCCCCAAACTTTTAAGAAACAACAACTTAGGTTTCTCCAAACCATAGTTCAAACGGTGTCGTCTCAACGGAATTACGTGGTGCCCTATTTTAAAGTGAATGTGGTTGTCTCTAATGCCTAACCCATGAACGATAGTGGTAATTCGATAAGAGACATCATGGTACGCACCATATCCAATAGGGTGCAACTATGAAGTTCAGACACACCATCACACTATGGTGTTCCAGGCGGTATTAATTGTGAAACAATTTCCACAATGTCTTAATTGCGTGCCAAAGCTCGTAACTCAGATACTCATCTCTATGATCATATCATAGACATTTTATCCTCTTGTCACGATGATCTTCAACTTCACTCTGAAATTACTTGAACCATTCAATAATTCAGACTTGTGTTTCATCAAGTAAATATACTTAGTATCTACTCAAATCATCTGTGAAGTAAGAACATAACGATATCCACTGCGTGCCTTAGCACTTATTGGACTGCACACATCAAAATGTATTACTTCCAAAAAGTTGCTATCTTGTTCCATCTTACTGAAAACGAGGCTTTTCAGTCATCTTGCCCATGTGGTATGATTTGCATATCTCAAGTGATTCAAAATCAAGTGAGTCCAAACGATCCATCTGCATGGAGTTTCTTCATGCGTATACACCAATAGACATGGTTCGCATGTCTCAAACTTTTCAAAAACGAGTGAGTCCAAAGATCCATCAACATGGAGCTTCTTCATGCGTTTTACACCAATATGACTTACATGGCAGTGCCACAAGTAAGTGGTACTATCATTACTATCTTATATCTTTTGGCATGAAAATGTGTATCACTACGATCGAGATTCAATAAACCATTCCTATTAGGTGCAATACCATTGAAGGTATTATTCAAATAAACAGAGTAACCATTATTCTCCTTAAATGAATAACCGTATTGCGATAGACATAATCCAATCATGTCTATGCTCAACGCAAACACCAAATGACAATTATTCAGGTTTAATACTAATCTTGATGGTAGAGGGAGCGTGCGATGTTTGATCACATCAAAATTGGAAACACTTCCAACACATATTGTCAGCTCTCCTTTAGCTAGTCTCCGTTTATTCCATAGCTCTTTTATTTCGAGTTACTAACACTTAGCAACCGAACCGGTATCTTAATACCCTGGTGCTACTAGGAGTACTAGTAAAGTACACCTTAACATAATGTATATCCAATATACTTCTATCAACCTTGTCAGCCTTCTCATCTACCAAGTATCTAGGGTAATGCTGCTCCAGTGGTTGTTCCCCTTATTACAGAAGCACTTAGTCTCGGGTTTGGGTTCAACCTTGGGTTTCTTCACTAGAGCAGCAGCTGATTTGCCATTTCATGAAGTATCCCTTCTTGCCCTTGCCCTTCTTGAAACTAGTGGTTTCACCAACCATCAACAATTGATGCTCCTTCTTGATTTCTACTTTCGCGGTGTCAAACATCGCGAATACCTCAAGGATCATCATATGTATCCCTGATATGTTATAGTTCATCATGAAGCTCTAGCATCTTGGTGGCAATGACTTTGGAGAAACATCACTATCTCATCTGGAAGATCAACTCCCACTCGATTCAAGTGATTGTTGCACTCAGACAATCTGAGCACAAGCTCATCGATTGAGCTTTCTCCCTTAGTTTGTAGGCTAAGAAAATCGTCGGAGGTCTCATACCTCTTGACGTGGGAACGAGCCTGAAATCCCAATTTCAGCCCTCGAAACATCTCATATGTTCCGCGATGTTTCGAAAATGTCTTTGGTGCCTCTACTCTAAACCATTTAACTGAACTATCACATAGTTATCAAAATGTGTATGTCCGATGTTCGCAACATTCACAGACGACATTTGGGGTTCTGCACACTGAGCGGTGCATTAAGGACATAAGCTTTCTACTGATCGCATAATCGCTACTATCAACTTTCAACTATATTTTCTCTAGGAACATATCTAAACAGTGGAAGTAAAGCGCGAGCTTACGACATAATTTGCAAAGATCTTTTGACTATGTTCAGGATAATTAAGTTCATATTATGAACTCCCACTCAGATAGACATCCCTCTAGTCATCTAAGTGATTACATGATCCGAGTCAACTAGGTCGTGTCCGATCATCACGTGAGACAGACTAGCCATCATCGATGAACATCTTCATGTTGATCGTATCTACTATACGACTCATGCTCGACCTTTCGGTCTCTTGTGTTCCGAGGCCATGTCTGTACATGCTAGGCTCGTCAAGTTAACCTAAGTGTTTCGCCTGTGTAAATCTGGCTTACACCCGTTGTATGTGAACGTAAGAATCTATCACACCCGATCATCACGTGGTGCTTCGAAAGGACGAACTTTCACAACGGTGCACAGTTAGGGGGAACACTTTCTTGAAATTTTAATGAGGGATCATCTTATTTACTACCGTCGTCCTAAGCAAATAAGATGCATAAACATGATAAACATCACATGCAATCAAATAGTGACATGATATGGCCAATATCATTTTGCTCCTTTTGATCTCCATCTTCGGGGCTCCATGATCATCGTCGTCACCGGCATGACACCATGATCTCCATCATCGTGTCTCCATGAAGTTGTCTCGCCAACTTATTACTTCTACTACTATGGCTACCGGTTAGCAATGAAGTAAAGTAATTACATGGCGTTGTTCAATGACACGCAGGTCAAACAATAAATAAAGACAACTCCTATGGCTTCTGCCGGTTGTCATACTCATCAACATGCAAGTCGTGATTCCTATTATAAGAACATGGTCAATCTCATACATCACATATCATTCATCACATTCTTCATGGCCATATCACATCACATAGCATACCCTCCAAAAACAAGTTAGACGTCCTCTAATTGTTGTTTGCATGTTTTACGTGGCTGCTATGGGTTTCTAGCAAGAACGTTTCTTATCTACGCAAAACCACAACGTGATATGCCAATTGCTATTTACCCTTCATAAGGACCCTTTTCATCGAATCCGTTCCGACTAAAGTGGGAGAGACTAGCACCCGCTAGCCACCTTATGCACCAAGTGCATGTCAGTCGGTGGAACCTGTCTCACGTAAGTGTACGTGTAAGGTCGGTCCGGGCCGCTTCATCCCACAATACCGTCGAAACAAGATTGGACTAGTAACGGTAAGCATATTGAACAAAATCAACGCCCACAACAACTTGTGTTCTACTCGTGCATAGAAACTACGCATAGACCTAGCTCATGATGCCACTGTTGGGGAACGTAGCAAAAATTCAAAATTTTCCTACGTGTCACCAAGATCTATCTATGGAGAGACTAGCAACGAGGGGAAGGAGAGTGCATCTATATACCCTTGTAGATCGCTAAGCGGAAGCGTTCAAGAGAACGGGGTTGAAGGAGTCGTACTCGTCGTGATCCAAATCACCGGAGATCCTAGTGCCAAACGGACGGCACCTCCGCGTTCAACACACGTACAGCCCGGTGACGTCTCCCATGCCTTGATCCAGCAAGGAGAGAGGGAGAGGTTGGGGAAGACTCCATCTAGCAGCAGCACAACGGCGTGGTGGTGGTGGAGGAGCGTGGCAATCCTGCAGGGCTACGCTAAGCACCGCGGGAGAAGAGGAGAACTTGGGAGAGGGGGAGGGCTGCGCCAGAACTTGGGTGCAGCTCCCATGCACCTCCCCACTATATATAGGGGTGGAGGGGGCTTATTTCTTACCCTCCAAGTCCATTGGGGCATTGGCAAAGGTGGGAGGAAAGAAATCCCATCATTTCCTTCCCCACCGATTGTTATCCCCCCTTTTTAGGGATCTTGATCTTATCCCTTCGGGATATGATCTTATTCCTTCTAAGGGGGAATCTTGGTGCGCCTTGACCAGGGGTGTGGGGCCTTGCCCCCACTACCCACGTTCATGTGGGTCCCCCCATGCAGGTGGGCCCCACTCCGGAACCTTCTAGAACCTTCCCGGTACAATACCGAAATTTCCCGAACATTTTCCGGTGGCCAAATAGGACTTCCCATATATAAATCTTTACCTCCGGACCATTCCGGAACTCCTCGTGACGTCCGGGATGTCATTCGGGACTCCGAACAACATTCAACAACCACATACAAACTTCCTTTATAACCCTAGCATCATCGAACCTTAAGTGTGTAGACCCTACGGGTTCGGGAACCATGCAGACATGACTGAGACGTTCTCCGGTCAATAACCAACAGCGGGATCTGGATACCCATGTTGGCTCCCACATGTTCCATGATGATCTCATCAGATGAACCATGATGTCAAGGACTCAATCGATCCCGTATTCAATTCCCTTTGTCTAGCGGTATTGTACTTGCCCGAGATTCGATCGTCGGTATACCGATACCTTGTTCAATCTCGTTACCGGCAAGTCTCTTTACTCGTTCCATAACACATCATCCCGTGATCAACCCCTTGGTCACATTGTGCACATTATGATGATGTTCTACCGAGTGGGCCCAAAGATACCTCTCTGTCACACAGAGTGACAAATCCCAGTCTCGATTCGTGCCAACCCAACAGACACTTTCGGAGATACCTGTAGTGCACCTTTATAGTCACCCAGTTACGTTGTGACGTTTGGTACACCCAAAGCATTCCTACGGTATCCGGGAGTTGCACAATCTCATGGTCTAAGGAAAAGATACTTGACATTAGAAAAGCTTTAGCATACGAACTACACGATCTCTGTGCTAGGCTTAGGATTGTGTCTTGTCCATCACATCATTCTCCTAATGATGTGATCCCGTCATCAATGACATCCAATGTCCATGGTCAGGAAACCGTAACCATCTATTGATCAACGAGCTAGTCAACTAGAGGCTTACTAGGGACACGGTGTTGTCTATGTATCCATACATGTATCTGAGTTTCCTATCAATACAATTATGGCATGGATAATAACCGATTATCATGAACAAGGAAATATAATAATAACTAATTTATTATTGCCTCTAGGGCATATTTCCAGCACCAACGGTTTGATTCTCAAAGGGTTGAAACCCCGTTTGATGCGTGATCTTAAGCATGCGGCTGGTGCATGGGTCGACGAACTTCCCTCGGTGCTTTGGGGGTTAAGGACCACGCCCAACCGGTCGACTGGAAGAACTCCATTCTTCTTGGTCTACGGAGCTGAAGCAGTCTTGCCGAGTGACCTTCTCCACAATGCTCCCCGGGTCGAGCTCTACACTGAAGCTGAAGCAGAACAAGCACGGTAGGATGCAGTCGACCTTTTAGAGGAAGAAAGGGAGATGGCTCTGATCAGATAGACCATTTACCAACAAGACTTGCGGCGCTTCCATGCCAAAAACCTGAAGAGTCGAGCCTTCCAGGAAGGAGATTTAGTTCTCCGAGTGGATCAGCAGAAACCACACAAGCTTGCTCCTTCTTGGGAAGGTCCCTTCATCGTCACCAAGGTTCTCCACAATGGAGCATATCGTATTTACAATGTCGAGCATCAGATCGATGAGCCCCGATCTTGGAACGCGGAGCTTCTCCTCCCCTTTTACACCTAAGTATTCACTCGGATGAGTTGTAATAAAAGTACTTCTGTAGTTTATTTATCAAAGACAAGAGCTTTATAATTTTCCCAGTAATCATTATTTCTTTTGTCCACTCAAAACAATCCCCCAGTGGGTGGCTTGGCTGCGAATCCGATTCGCCCAAGTCTGTAAAACAAAATCCTAACCGAGTGGTGAGCCAGTCTCCCACACGAAGGCTTAGCTGCAAAATCCGTTTCGCCTAAGATAAACAAAATCCTGTCGAGTGGTGAGCCAGTCTCCCACACGAAGGCTTAGCTGCGAAATCCGTTTTGTCTAAGATAAACAAAATCCTGTCGAGTGGTAAGATTCCACTCGAAGGCTTAGCTGCAGTCCAAGTACTCGCCTAAGATAAACAAAATCCTGTTGAGTGGTAAGCCAGCCTTCCACTCGGAGGCTTAGCTGCAGTCCAAGTACTCGCCTAAGATAAATAAAATCATGTCGAGTGGTAAGCCAGCCTTCCACTCGGAGGCTTAGCTGCAGTCCAAGTACTCGCCTAAGACAAACAAAATCCTGTCGAGTGGTAAGCCAGCCTTCCACTCGGAGGCTTAGCTGCAGTCCAAGTACTCGCCTAAGATAAACAAAATCCTGTCGAGTGGTAAGCCAGCCTTCCACTCGGAGGCTTAGCTGCAGCATTGCGCTCGCCTAAGTACAAGTACAATGTGCGCTCTGCAAGGAAGACGAGGTGCAGGTCGACCGCTACCCTCTCCTTCCGAGCTACGCCACAAATACAACATGCGCTCTGCAAGGAGGGCGAGGTGCAGGTCGACTGCTACCCTCTCCTTCCGCGCTACACCACTGATACAACATCCTACCGAGTGGAGAGCAAACCTCCCACTCGGGGGCTTAGCTGCAGCCCAGTGCTCGCCTAAGTTCTTGAAAATCCTACCGAGTGGAGAGCAAACCTCCCACTCGGGGGCTTTTTTTTATTGGAGGGACAGTAGGAGAGGCTCCTACTATATTTTCATATATAAGGAAGAAGCTTACATAGTTACATAATTACATGATATGTACATACAGCTCCATCCAGACCACCCACAATGAGAGCGGGGGTCCCTAATCAAACAAAGAACTAGATGAAAATTCTATCGTATCAAAGATCAGCTAGGAAGGAGTCTATGAGAGCAAAGTACTCTCTCTTGGTTCTGTGTTGCAGAAGTCCAAAATCTTCCTTGAATCTTCTAAGCCAGGAGTTGATGGATGGGTCCACCCTTCTGAAATGCTTGTTATTTCTCTCCTTCCATAAACTCCAAGATGCCACAAGGAAGATATCGAGGAATAGGGGCCCGTTCCAGGTATCTTTGGTTGTTTGGAGAAGGTGTAGACGGCATTGAAAAGTGGTCCAAACGATTCCAAGTTTATCCTAGCAGGCTTGACTAAACGGACACGTAAAGATCATGTGATCCACCATTTCTTCATCTGGACCCCCACATAGAAGGCAACTGTGGTCATCTCCGATGTCATAATGGCGTCATTTCAGCATGTTACGTGTGTTTAGCCTGTCGTGGAAAAGGAGCCATCCAAAGACCTTAATCCTCATGATGCAATGAGATCGCCAAAGACTTTTGAAAATGGGGTGGGCTTGGGCATCTCTGAAGAGATACTGATAGTAGTCTCTAGACCTGAACTCCGTCTTGCCCCAAACATAGTGCCAAACATCATTAACGGACGTGGTCGGGCTCATGTGCAGGGAGAGCAATTGGATGTCGCGCACCTCAGACAGAGCTTGAGGCGAGAGCGGTAGATGAAAGGCCTCAGCCAACGATGTAGTCTCCAAGAAGCCCTTGATGGAAGCATCCTCTTGTATGGCAAATGAGAAAGTATGGGTGTGTGTGGTTTGGAGTACATCTTGTCCCCATAGATCCTTCCAAAACAACGCAGACGTGCCCGACACCACTTGCACATGAGAGACCCCTCAAAAAATTGGAGTGAGTTTCAAAATGTCTCGCCACCAGAAGGAGCCGACCGGTGGCATGGCATGTGGAATTTTGTCAGTATAGTAGGTACTCCACAGTAGTTGTACCCAGGGAATGTCCATCTTGTTGTAAAACTTATGAAGGAATTTCAAAAGCAATGCTTCATTAAGTAGCTTGATGTTGATGACCCCGAGGCCTCCATGCTTCTTAGGTTTACACACCAAATCCCAGGCAGCAAGAGAGTTGCATTTCTCCCCTTGCTCACTTTTCTTGGTCCATAGGCATCTTCTTCTGATCTTGTCGAGCATCTCAAGCAGTTTCGGTGAGAATTTCAGCGTGCACATGGCATAAATGAGGAGCGAGGTAACAGTAGCATTGAGCCAAGAAAGCTTCCCCCCATACGACATCATAGCAATGGTAGGTGTGAGACGACGTTCAGCACTGCAAACCAGCGGCATAAGATCAAGGATCGTTGGTTTGGAGGTGCCAAGAGGCAAACCAAGGTAGGTGAACGGCATCGATCCAATAGAGCAACCAAATAGGTTAGCAAAGGTAGTGGCAGCATCGGCAGATAGATTGATTGGTATGAGCGTGGACTTCTGTAAATTGATTCGTAAGCCGATTGAAGAGGCATAATCAGTGAGGATCCCTTTCATGGTGGCAGCTTGTTGCAGGCATGCAGGCATTACAAGAATTGTATCATCCGCGTATTGAATCACCAGATATTCCGTTTAACTTGCACAAGGGAAAGGCAGCTGGATTCGTCCTTATCGGAAGGCCTCATTGATGGCAGCCTGAAGGAGGTCAGCGGCAAGGACAAAGATTAGGGGTGAGAGTGGATCCCCCTGGCGCACTCCCGTGCGGCAATGAAACTGTCGGCCAGGAACTCCGTTAAGAAGCACTGAAGATCTGCCAGTGGAGAAGATACAATCAATCCAAGAGAGCCATTTGTCATTGAAACCCATGTGCTTCATGATATTAAGCATGGGAGCGTGATCAATCGTGTCGAAAGCTTTGGCGAAATCTAGCTTTAGAAGAATGATCTCTCACTTAGAGGCTTGACATTGGTGGATATACTGGAAGGCCCAGGCGAGGCAGTCTTGGATCGTGCGACCTTTGATGAACCCGTACTGGTTTGTATGAACAATTTGCAGGATGACACGCTGTAACCAATTCGCAAGGAGTTTGGTAAGCAACTTCAGACAACAGTTTAGCAGTGTGATTGGTCGATAGTCATTAACTGTCTCAGGTGAGTTGGTTTTTGGGATCAGAGTAATGAAACCATCGTTTATGCTTGTCAAGTCCAGACTACCTTCATGAAATTGGTCACAAAGAGCATAGAAGTCATGCTTGATCAAAGGCCAGCAGGCTTTCAGAAAGGCACCACTAAATCCATCCGGACCAGGCGCCCGGTCAGAAGGCATGTCCTTAATTATTTCATCAATTTACGCATGCGAGAATTTATCAGTCAGGTGGTCCAAGTTAGTGTGACGTTGTATGATGTCAGGGAGAATGAACCTCATTTCAGTTGGTCGAGAGGTGCCGAGTCGATCAGTATAGATTTGAAAAAGCAGAGCTTCCTTCTCATTGTGGTCATCAACAGTTTCTCCAGCATCATTTCTGAAACTAGCAATGTTGTTGCGTCTAAACCGTTCGGTGGCAATAGCTTGGAAGAAATTTGTATTTTCATCCCCAAACTTGATCCAGCGGATGGTACATCGTTTCTTCCAATAAACGTTTTGGTAACGAAGGAGTCGCAATAAGTGCTTCTTGAGAATGTTGCGGAAGTTCATCTCAGGGATCGTCAAGGCTCTGTTGTTTTCAAGCTCATCTAAATGTGCCAAAGCTTCATTACAATTAGTAATTGCAACAGTTAGACGAGAGATGTTTTTGCTCCATTTTTTAGTGCGTATCGTAGCGCCTTGAACTTACGGCAAAGAACAATCGCAGCATTAGAGGATCTGACTGGCACGTTCCAAACCGCTTGAACTATGTCATTGAATCCGGGGTGCAAAATCCAGTACGGTTCGAATCTGAAAACTTTGCTGCGAGGTATGGTTGTTTGAATGGAGACTAGACAGGGCACATGATCAGAAACAGGTTTACCTAGGGGTTTAACCATGGTGTTCGGGAAAGCATTAGTCCAATGGATCGAGGTAAAGAACCAGTCTAACTATTCAAGTAGTGGTTCCTACTGCATATTACTCCAGGTAAACATTCGGCCTTTAATGGATAGCTCAATTAGGCTCAATTTGCGGATGATATCGTTAAAAGTGCACATATCGTTCGGGCATCCCCTAGGCTTGTTACGGTTGTCAGGCCCCCTGATGTAATTGAAATCACTGAGCAAAAGCCAGTCTTGAGTGGGAGGGATGACAAGATCATAAAGCCAATTAGTAAAGGTCAGACGAGCATCGCCAGAGCACGGCCCGTAAATGTTAGCCAGGGTCCAAGTGTGAGCTGATAAGGTGCTCGTGAAGGTAATAACCAGTGCAAATTCAGAAGAAAAAATGACATTGCCAGAGAAGACCGAACTTTTCCAAACAGTAAGTAAGCCACCTGAGGCTCCTTGGGAGGGAACAAAAGCAAATTTATCCAATTGTCTCGGACAACAAGACTTAATAAACGCTAAATCAAAAGTGGTCTTTTTAGTCTCTTGCAGGCAAATAACCGAACAACCACTAGAGTGGACCGCATTATTCAGAGCAAGTTCCTTATCATCCGAGTTCAGTCCACGGATGTTCCAGCAAAGTACATTCCAGTTGATCCGCGAAGGCATGCTGCCAGCAAGAAATTAAACCCTGGGAGCAGCGGACGTATCCATTGGCTCCGGCGAAGCGGGGACTTGCTCTTGCGACTCCACCCTGACTGATGAAGGTGCCGCATTGAGGACTTCTTCAGACAGTTCTGCTGGAGGGATCGCGCACCTATTGATGCCAATATCTTGAAGCACGGGAACTGGTGTGGGAGGTAAAATCGCCTCATGGGCATCCGCAGCAGAAGACGAAGATCCAATTGAAGGGATCAGTCGTGGTTTGACCCGAGAGATCACAGGGCGAGCGTCAGTTACCTGCTGAGATTTGAAACCGTTGAATTTGTTGGAGCGGCTGCTACGATGAACCTCAGTAGTGGATATGGGAGCAGCGGGGCGTGTGCGACGACCATGAGTGACCACAGGCCCAGATGGCAGGGAGATAGTATTGACTGCAGCTAGTCCAGGTGGATCCGGGGCGATTATGTCAGTGAGCGGGCTTGAAACATTCCCTGGGCTAGCAGGCGGCATGACAGGAGCGGCAGGCACCATCGCCAACTGGTTTTGCTGATCAGACAAAGTGTTCTGTGGTGGCTCATCATGGATTTCTTCAATAGTCATGGTGGTAGGCATAGTTTGTGCAGTATGGCAAGGGGAGAAGGTGAGCCCAGAAGCATCAGTGGACACAGTGACATGTAGATCCAAGTTATTAGGCCTTAAACCATAACCAACACTCCAAGGTCCAATGGCCGCAATCATGGGGCGAAGAGCATGAAACATGTAAGTATTGAGCTATTGGCGGGGGATGGGGTCATCCAGCAGTAAATTGATCAGTTCAGAACCTTCCGCTGACAACCCAAACCGAATACCACCGTGGTGCAGAGCAACAGAGATAGTAACAGGTGCAGGGGCAGGACGTTGCTGATACACAGGTGCAGACAAAGGGACTAAAATCAGAGCAGAGTCCTTAGAGCTATCATCAGTAGCAGAGAAAGTGTCATGCCAGGCATCCAAAGCATTATCAGACAAGTTATCATCTGGTACAATACCATGCTGGACAGTTAAACCTTGTGACGCTAGCCAAGCCTGATAATTCATCAAGTGAGGAGGGAGCTGCGGCAGAGGAGGAGCTGGTGGAGCAGGCCAGGCATCCAACTCGGGGGCTTAGCTGCAACCCAGTGCTCGCCTAAGTATTTAAAATCCTACCGAGCAGAGAGCAAACCTCCCACTCGGGGGCTTAGCTGCAGCCCAGTGCTCGCCTAAGTATCTGAAATCCTACCGAGTGGAGAGCAGACCTCCCACTCGGGGGCTTAGCTGCAGCCCAGTGCTCGCCTAAGTATTTAAAATCCTACCGAGTGGAGAGCAAACCTCCCACTCGGAGGCTTAGCTGCAGCCCAGTGCTCGCCTAAGTATTTGAAATCCCACCGAGTGGAGAGAAGACCTCCCACTTGGGGGCTTAGCTACAGCCCAGTGCTCGCCTAAGTATTTAAAATCCTACCAAGCGGAGAGCAAACCTCCCAATCGGGGGCTTAGCTGCAGCCTAGTGCTCACCTAAGTGTATTGGGGAACAAGTCGATTGCAATGAGCGCTTCGCTTTAACCTGCAAAAGACACCTCAAACTAAATGCAAACATATTCAACGTCGAATCCAAGTTTGGATAACACCTAACGGAACCGAAAGTGCTCAGGCGCTAGGCCTGTTAAGGTTTGTCGGTTACAAAACTCACTCGGCATACTGAGGCAAATTTAAAGTATCAAGCTCAGAAGTTTTTTACCCCTCCTATGGAGGGCTGGAAGGTGCAACAAACTCGTCCAGATCAATCCCATCTGCAATCCGAGTGGCAGCAGCAATGAAGGTCTCCATGAAAGATCTGAAATCGTGCTTCTTGGTGTTAGCCACCCTAAGAGCCACCAGCTTGTCCTCTCGTGCATCCTTGCAGTGAACGCGGACCAGAGACAGAGCAACATCCGCACCGCACCTGGCCGAAGACTTCTTCCACTCCTGCACTCGACTTGGGACCTCGCTCAGTCAAGTCGTCAGGGACTCGAGGTCATTCTGGAGTGTCTCTCTTGGCTAGAGTGTTGTGTCGATGCGAGAAGTTGCGACCTTCAGCCTTGCGAGATAGTCGATGACAGCAGCAACACGAGATTCAAGCCGGAGCACATTCATGGCGACTTCATCTTTCACGGGAGAGTTGATGGGATCCAGGTTTACTTCCAGTCGACCAGTCTCCTCTTCAAAATTCTGACAAAATTCTGCAAGCACAACCACCGAGTCAAGACAAACAGTCGGAGGTTACAATTAAAATATTTGTTTGATACAAAGGATTACCTTCAAGCATGAGGAACAACTTCTTGGCGAGTCCACCCAGATAAGCCTCTAGATCGTTCTTCTTTCTCTTCAACTCACTGGCCTTGTCATTCAGGGTGGTCTTGTCACTTTTCAGTCGACTGACCTCCTGGTTGGCAGCATCAAGAGCAGCTTTAAGATTGGTGTTTTCTTCTTCAAGCTTGGTCACTGAAGCCAGCTTCTCATCCGCAAGCCTGGTCTTCTCTAAAGCAGTCTTTTGCATCTCAGCCAAGTCAAGCTCTTGCTTCTTCAGGGCATCCCTCACTTTGTCTGCAAAGTTACAGTGAGATTAGATTCAGAAACAAGTAAGAGGCAAAGGTAGTCGTCAAAGGCCTCACCAAGCATACCTTTAGCTTCCTCCTTCGCCTTCGTTAAGTTCTCTTGGGCCAGTTTCAGATCGAGCTCGAGCTGAATGTGTTTGTTCTCCAACTCAGTATAACGAGTCGCAAGGTCACAGGATTTCTACGAAGAACCAATCGACAGATGTCAAAGACAATTCACTTCCGAGTGAGTAAGGAAAAATCATAGCGTTTCTAAGACTACGGCCGAATATAAACATTCGACCATAGTCTCGGGGACTACACCCAGTGGGTGCACTCAGCGTGCCCCCACTAGTTTCATCGGTTAGAGTCGACCAGTCGACCAACAAAAAAAGGGGGATATGTTCTTCAGACTATAGTCAACTGCCAGCAGTCGACCACAGTCTCGGGCACTACACCTAGTGGGTGCACTCAGCGTGCCCCCACCGGTCTATGAATCTATTCGACCTAGTCGAGTAAGGAAAAAACTTAAGACATAAAGCCTATGGTCGACTGCCAGCAGTCGACCATAGCCTTGGGGACTACACCCAGTGGGTGCACTCAGCGTGCCCCCACTAATCCGGAATTTCAATCGACACACCCAGTGGGTGTAGGACAAACTCTAAGAATTTCAGAAAGAAGAGTTTTCAGATATCATATCCTAACGGAACAGGCAGTGACCGACTGACTTGAACATCACTCTGAAGAGCCGAACTGGCGTCATAGGCTGCCTGGCTGGCTTCTCATATTGCCTTCACTTGCTCCATCATTACCCACGCCTGGCATATTGCTTCTTTAGCAGCACTAGCTTGGTCTTCTGGAACGGGGTAGGTGGAGAAAAGCGAGGGTTGATCAGCACTCAACGACGAAGGACGAGCACTCGTCAACGGCACCACAAAGGTTACGGTAGGCCGAGTGACATTGTCTCCCTCCACGACCAATGTCTCGGGTGCTGGCATATCCCGAGTCGCCTTGCCAGCAGACGTTTTCTTGCTCCTCCTCTGCCTTCGTGGTTCTTCGTCGTCGTTGTTGGGAAGGTCAATAACAATGTTAGATGAAGCTGCAGAAAGAATCAAAATTAGAGACAATAAGTCAGTCGACTGAAAACGGCATCACAAGAGTCATACCAGGTTTTGAGGTAGCAGCATCCTCCATCTCATGGTCTTCAGCCCTGGCCGAAGTATCAGAAGTAGCAGCACTACAGTTCCGGAAGTCAGTTGATTGACTCATGAGTCGGCCAAGAACAAGTTCATGAAACGGAGAAAACTCAAGACTACCATTACCCTGAGATAGTGGGGATCACCATCTTCATCTTCGGCAAGACCTTCGCAGGTTTCGATGGTGCCATTCGAGATTGCTTCGGAGCCTTCTCAGTCGGCGCCGGAGAAGTAGTCCGAGGGCGCTTGGTCGACTGGGTAGCGGTCGCGACCCCCTTACCACGCTCAGTCACGGGATCATGGACAAGCTTCGAGCGTCTTTCCGAGCGGGGAGGTGCAACTTCCTCCTCCTCCTCCTCCTCTTCCTCCTCGTCAGAGTCTTCAGCCTCATCATCATCATCAGCATCCGAATCCCACTCCTCCGGGCTTTCGCCCCCACTTCCTTCCTCCTCTTCAGTCGACATCTGCGCTCCATTGGGCATCGAGTATAACTCTGTAGTGGCCTGTCAGGCAACAAAGCAAAACAAAGATCACTTGACCAATTCGCAGCGAAGCAGAATGAATAAAGCAAGATTGCAATTGGAAATAAATGGCCATACCGTCGAGTGGTGGGATCCTCCTGGCCCCCCGAGGGTTGTCCTTATTTCCCGTGATTGCGGTCACCCACCTCTCCAGTGTGGCATCATCGACCGCCTCTGGATGGACCCGAGTGGTGTCCTCGGTCCCACAATACAGCCACATCGGATGGCCTCGGTACTGAAGTGGTTGGATGCGCCGCCTAAGGAAGACTTCCAGAAGATCCATACCCGTCACTCCTTCTCTAACGAGTTGGACTACGCGCTCCATCAGCATTTTTACCTGAACTTTCTCCTCAGGAAGCACTTTCAGAGAAGAGGGTTTGACCACTCGGTCCATGGAAAACGGAGGGAGACCAGTCGACTGCCCCGGCATCGACTCGTCTTGGCAGTAGAACCAAGTCGACTGCCACCCTCTGACCGACTCAGGAAGGGTCATGGCCGGGAAAGTACTCTTATTCCTCATCTGGATCCCAAGACCACCGCACATCTGGATAACCTTAGTCCTCTCATCGTCCGAACTCGCCTTTTTCACTGTCTATGAGCGACAGGTGAATATGTGCTTAAAGAGACCCCAGTGTGGTCGACAATCCAGGAAGTTCTCGCACATGGACACAAAGGCAGCAAGATAGGCGATGGAATTGGGGGTGAAATGGTGGAGTTGCGCCCCAAAGAAATTCAGAAACCCCCGGAAGAAAACACTCGGCGGCAGAGAAAAACCACGGTCTACGTGAGTGGCTAAGAGAACGCACTCACCCTCCTGCAGCTGCGGTTGACACTCGGTCTCCGGAAGCCTCGCTGACCCATGGGGGATCAGTCCCTCATTAGCCAGGTCATTGAGATCTTTCTCGGTGATGGTCGAGCGGATCCAATCCCCTTGAACCCAATGTTGGGGAACGTAGCAGAAATTCAAAAATTTTCCTACGTAACACCAAGATCTATCTATGGAGAGACCAGCAACGAGTAGAAAGGAGAGTGCATCTACATACCCTTGTAGATCGCTAAGCGGAAGCGTTCAAGTGAACGGGGTTGATGGAGTCGTACTCGTCGTGATTCAAATCACCGATGATCAAGTGCCGAACGGACGGCACCTCCGCGTTCAACACACGTACAGCTCGACGATGTCTCCCACGCCTTGATCCATCAAGGAGAGAGGGAGAGGTTGAGGAAGACTCCATCCAGCAGCAGCACAACGGCGTGGTGGTGATGGAGGAGCGTGGCAATCCTGCAGGGCTTCGCCAAGCACCTACGGGAGAGGAGGAGGTGTCACGGGAGGGAGGGAGGCGCCAAGGGCTCAGGTATGGATGCCCTCCCTCCCCTCCACTATATATAGGGGCAGGGGAGAGGGGGGAGGCGCAGCCTTGCCCCCTACTCCAAGAAAGGGGTGCGGCCAAGAGGGGGGGAGGAGTCCATCCTCCCCAAGGCACCTCGGAGGTGCCTTCCCCCTTGAGGACTCTTCCCTCTAGGGTTCCCTAGGCGCATGGGCCTCTTGGGGCTGGTGCCCTTGGCCCATGTAGGCCAAGGCGCACCCCCTACAGCCCATGTGGCCCCCCGGGGCAGGTGGCCCCACCCGGTGGGCCCCCGGGACCCTTCCGGTGGTCCCGGTACAATACCGATGACCCCGAAACTTGTCCCGATGGACGAAACAGGACTTCCTATATATAAATCTTTACCTCCGGACCATTCCGGAACTCCTCGTGACGTCCGGGATCTCATCCGGGACTCCGAACAACATTCGGTAACCACATACAAGCTTCCTTTATAACCCTAGCGTCATAGAACCTTAAGTGTGTAGACCCTACGGGTTCGGGAGACATGTAGACATGACCGAGATGTTCTCCGGTCAATAACCAACAGCGGGATCTGGATACCCATGTTGGCTCCCACATGTTCCACGATGATCTCATCGGATGAACCACGATGTCAAGGACTCAATCGATCCCGTATACTATTCCCATTGTCTAGCGGTATTTTACTTGCCCGAGATTCGATCGTCGGTATCCAATACCTTGTTCAATCTCGTTACCGGCAAGTCACTTTACTCATTCCGTAACACATCATCCCGTGATCAACTCCTTGGACACATTGCGCATATGATGATGTCCTACCGAGTGGGCCCAGAGATACCTCTCCGTTTACACGGAGTGACAAATCCCAGTCTCGATCCGCATAAAACAATAGATACTTTCGGAGATACCTGTAGTGCACCTTTATAGTCACCCAGTTACGTTGTGACGTTTGATACACCCAAAGCACTCCTACGGTATCCAGGAGTTACACGATCTCATGGTCAAAGGAAGAGATACTTGACATTGGCAAAGCTCTAGCAAATGAACTACACGATCTTTTGTGCTAGTCTTAGGATTGGGTCTTGTCCATCACATCATTCTCCTAATGATGTGATCCCGTTATCAACGACATCCAATGTCCATAGCCAGGAAACCATGACTATCTGTTGATCACAACGAGCTAGTCAACTAGAGGCTCACTAGGGACATATTGTGGTCTATGTATTCACACGTGTATTACGATTTCCGGATAATACAGTTATAGCATGAATAAAAGACATTTATCATGAACATTGAAATATAATAATACTTTTATTATTGCCTCTAGGGCATATTTCCAACAGTCTCCCACTTGCACTAGAGTCAATAATCTAGTTCACATTGCCATGTGATTAACACTCACAGGTCACATCGCCATGTGACTAATACCCAAGAGTTTACTAGAGTCAGTAGTCTAGTTCACATCACTATGTGATTAACACTCAATGAGTTTTATGTTTGATCATGTTGCTTGTGAGAGAGGTTTTAGTCAACGGGTCTGAACCTTTCAGATCCGTGTGTGCTTTACAAATCTCCATGTCATCTCCTAGATGCAGCTACCATGCTCTATTTGGAGCTATTCCAAACAACTGTTCTACTTGGAGCTATTCTAAATTATTGCTCCATTATATGTATCCGGTCTCTCTACTCAGAGCTATCCGGATAGGTGTCAAGCTTGCATCATCGTAACCTTTACGACGAACTCTTTTACCACCTCCATAATCGAGAAAATTCCTTAGTCCACTAGTTACTAAGGATAACTTTGACCGCTGTCCTATGATCCATTCATGGATCACTCTTGTACCCCTTGACTGACTCATGGCAAGGCACACTTTCGGTGCGGTACACAGCATAGCATACTGTAGAGCCTACGTCTAAAGCATACGGGACGACCTTCGTCCTTTCTCTCTTTTCTGCCGTGGTCGAGCTTTAAGTCTTAACTTCGTACCTTACAACTCAGGCAAGGACTCCTTCTTTGACTGGTCCATCTTGAACACCTTCAAGATCATGTCAAGGTATGTGCTCATTTGAAAGTATTATTAAGCATTTTGATCTATCCTTATAGATCTTGATGCTCAATGTTCAAGTAGCTTAATCCAGGTTTTCTATTGAAAAACACCTTTCAAATAACCCTATATGCTTTCTAGAAATTCTACATCATCTCTGATCATCAATATGTCAACAACATATACTCATCAGAAATTCTATAGTGCTCCCACTCACTTCTTTGGAAATACAAGTTTCTCATAAACTTTGTATAAATCCAAAATCTTTGATCATCTCATCAAAGCGTACATTCCAACTCCGAGATGCTTACTCCAGTCCTTAGAAGGATCGCTGGAGCTAGCATACCTTTTAGCATCCTTAGGATCGACAAAACTTTTCTGATTGTATTGCATACAACCTTTCCTTACGAAAACTAGTAAGGAAACTTGTCTTGACATCCATCTGCCAGATTTCATAAATGCAGCTAATGCTAACATGATTCCGACGGACTTTAAGCATCGCTACGAGTGAGAAAATCTCATCGTAGTCAACTCCTTGAACTTGTCGGAAAACACTTCGCCACAAGTCGAGCTTCATAGATGGTGACATTACCATCCACGTCCGTCTTCTTCTTAAAAGATCCATTTATCTCAATGGATTGCCGATCATCGGGCAAGTCCATCAAAGTCCATGCTTTGTTCTGATATATGGATACTATCTCGGATTTCATGGCTTCTAACCATTTGTCGGAATTCGGGCCCACCATCGCTTCTCCATAGCTCGTAGGTTCATTGTTGTCTAGCAACATGACCTTCAAGACAGGATCACCTTACCACTCCGAAGTAGTACGTGTCCTTGTCGTCCTACGAGGTTCGGTAGTGACTTGATCCGAAGCTTCATGATCACTATCATAAGCTTCCACTTCAATTGGTGTAGGTGCCACAGGAACAACTTCCTGTGCCCTGCCACACACTAGTTGAAGAGACGGTTCAATAACCTCATCAAGTTTCCACCATCCTCCCACTTAATTCTTTCGAGAGAAACTTTTCCTCGAGAAAGGACCTGATTCTCGAAACAATCCCTTATTGCTTTCGGATCTGAGACAGGAGGTATACCCAACTGTTTTGGGTGTCCTATGAAGATGCATTTTATCCGCTTTGGGTTCGAGCTTAATCCTGAAACTTTTTCACATAAGCGTCACAGCCCCAAACCTTTAAGAAACGACAACTTAGGTTTCTCTAAACCATAATTCATACGGTGTCATCTCACCGGAATTACGTGGTGCCCTATTTAAAGTGAATGTGGTTGTCTCTAATGCCTAACCCATGAACGATAGTGGTAATTCGATAAGAGACATCATGGTACGCACCATATCCAATAGGGTGCAACTATGATGTTCGGACACACCATCACATTATGGTGTTCCAGGCGGTATTAATTGCGAAACAATTTCCACAATGTCTTAATTGTGTGCCAAAACTCGTAACTCAGATATTCATCTCTATGATCATATCATAGACATTTTATCCTCTTGTCAAAATGATCTTCTACTTCACTCTGAAATTATTTGAACCATTCAATAATTCAGACTTGTGTTTCATCAAGTAAATATTCTCAACATCTACTCGAATCATCTGTGAAGTAAGAACATAACGATATTCACTGCATGCCTCAGCACTCATTGGACTGCACACATCAAAATGTGTTACTTCCAATAAGTTGCTATCTTGTTCCATCTTACTGAAACCGAGGCTTTTCAGTCATCTTGCCTATGTGGTATGATTTGCATATCTCAAGTGATCCAAAATCAAGTGAGTCCAAACGATCCATCTGCATGGAGTTTCTTCATGCATATATACCAATAGACATGGTTCGCATGTCTCAAACTTTTCAAAACCGAGTGAGTCCAAAGATCCATCAACATGGAGCTTCTTCATGCGTTTTATACCATTATGACTTACATGGCAGTGCCACAAGTAAGTGGTACTATCATTACTATCTTATATCTTTTGGCATGAAAATGTGTATCACTACGATCGAGATTCAATAAACCATTCATTTTAGGTGTAAGAACATTGAAGGTATTATTCAAATAAACAGAGTAACCATTATTCTCCTTAAATGAATAACCGTATTGCGATAGACATAATCCAATCATGTCTATGCTCAACGCAAACACCAATCTCGGTGGTAGAGGGAGCATGCGATGCTTGATCATATCAACCTTGGAAACACTTCCAACATATATCGTCAGCTCACCTTTAGCTAGTCTCCGTTTATTCCGTAGCTTTTATTTCGAGTTACTAATACTTAGCAACCGAACCGGTATCTAATACCCTGGTGCTACTAGGAGTACTAGTAAAGTACACATTAACATAATGTATATCCAATATACTTCTATCGACCTTGCCAGCCTTCTCATCTACCAAGTATCTAGGGTAATGCTGCTCCAGTGGTTGTTCCCCTTATCACAGAAGCACTTAGTCTCGGGTTTGGGTTCAACCTCGGGTTTCTTCATTGGTGCAGCAGCTGATTTGCCGTTTCATGCAGTATCCCTTCGTTCCCTTGCCCTTCTTGAAACTAGTGGTTTCACCAACCATCAACAATTGATGCTCCTTCTTGATTTCTACTTTGGCGGTGTCAAACATCGTGAATACCTCAAGGATCATCATATCTATCCCTGATATGTTATAGTTCATCACGAAGCTCTAGCAGCTTGGTGGCAATGACTTTGGAGAAACATCACTATCTCATTTGGAAGATCAACTCCCATTCGATTCAAGTGATTGTTGCACTCAGACAATCTGAGCACAAGCTCAACGATTGAGCTTTTCTCCCTTAGTTTGCAGGCTAAGAAAATCGTCGGAGGTCTCATACCTCTTGACGTGGGCACGAGCCTGAAATCCCAATTTCAGCCCTTGAAACATCTCATATGTTCCGCGACGTTTCGAAAACGTCTTTGGTGCCTCTACTTAAACCATTTAACTGAACTATCACGTAGTTATCAAAACGTGTATGTTCGATGTTCGAAACATCCACAAACGACGTTTGGGTTTTAGCACACTGAGCAGTGCATTAAGGACATAAGCTTTCTACTGTCCGCATAATTGCTACTTTCAACTTTCAAACTATATTTTCTCTAGGAACATATCTAAACAGTAGAACTATAGTGCGAGCTACGACATAATTTGTAAAAGGTCTTTTGACTATGTTCAGGATAATTAAGTTCATCTTATGAACTCCCACTCAGATAGACATCCCTCTGGTCATCTAAGTGATCACATGATCCGAGTCAACTAGCCCGTGTCCGATCATCACGTGAGACGGACTAGTTAACGTCGGTGAACATCTTCATGTTGATCGTATCTACCATACGACTCATGCTCGACCTTTCGGTCTCCGTGTTCCGAGGCCATGTCTGCACATGCTAGGCTCGTCAAGTTAACCCTAAGTGTTTTCGCTGTGTAAAACTGTCTTACACCCGTTGTATGTGAACGTAAGAATCCATCACACTCGATCATCACGTGGTGCTTAGAAGCGACGAACTGTAGCAACGGTGCACAGTTAGGGGAGAACACTTCTTGAAATTTTGTAAGGGATCATCTTATTTACTACCGTCGTCCTAAGTAAACAAGATGCATAAACATGATAAACATCACATGCAATGATATGGCCAATATCATTTTGCTCCTTTTGATCTTCATCTTCGGGGCTCCATGATCATCATCGTCACCGGCATGACACCATGATCTCCATCATCATGATCTCCATCATCGTGTCTTCATGAAGTTGTCACGCTAACGACTACTTCTACTTCTATGACTAACGCGTTTAGCAATAAAGTAAAGTAGTTTACATGGCGTTCTTCAATGACACGCAGGTCATACAAAAAATAAAGACAACTCCTATGGCTCCTGCCGGTTGTCATACTCATCGACATGCAAGTCGTGAATCCTATTACAAGAACATGATCAATCTCATACATCACATATATCATTCATCACATCCTTTTGGCCATATCACATCACATAGCATACCCTGCAAAAACAAGTTAGACGTCCTCTAATTGTTGTTGCATGTTTTACGTGGCTGCTATGGGTTTCTAGCAAGAACGTTTCTTACCTACGCAAGACCACAACGTGATATGCCAATTTCTATTTACCCTTCATAAGGACCCTTTTCATCGAATCCGTTCCGACTAAAGTGGGAGAGACTGGCACCCGCTAGCCACCTTATGCACCAAGTGCATGTCAATCGGTGGAACCTATCTCACGTAAGAGTACGTGTAAGGTCGGTCCGGGCCGCTTCATCCCACAATGCCGTCGAAACAAGATTGGACTAGTAACGGTAAGCATATTGAACAAAATCAACGCCCACAACTATTTTGTGTTCTACTCGTGCAAAGAATCTACGCATTCGACCTAGCTCTGATACCACTGTTGGGGAACGTAGCAGAAATTCAAAAAAATTCCTACGTAACACCAAGATCTATCTATGGAGAGACCAGCAACGAGTAGAAAGGAGAGTGCATCTACATACCCTTGTAGATCGCTAAGCGGAAGCGTTCAAGTGAACGGGGTTGATGGAGTCGTACTCGTTGTGATTCAAATCACCGATGATCAAGTGCCGAACGGACGGCACCTCCGCGTTCAACACACGTACAGCTCGACGATGTCTCCCACGCCTTGATCCAGCAAGGAGAGAGGGAGAGGTTGAGGAAGACTCCATCCAGCAGCAGCACAACGGCGTGGTGGTGATGGAGGAGCGTGGCAATCCTGCAGGGCTTCGCCAAGCACCTACGGGAGAGGAGGAGGTGTCACGGGAGGGAGGGAGGCGCCAAGGGCTCAGGTATGGATGCCCTCCCTCCCCTCCACTATATATAGGGGCAGGGGAGAGGGGGGAGGCGCAGCCTTGCCCCCTACTCCAAGAAAGGGGTGCGGCCAAGAGGGGGGAGGAGTCCATCCTCCCCAAGGCACCTCGGAGGTGCCTTCCCCCTTGAGGACTCTTCCCTCTAGGGTTCCCTAGGCGCATGGGCCTCTTGGGGCTGGTGCCCTTGGCCCATGTAGGCCAAGGCGCACCCCCTACAGCCCATGTGGCCCCCCGGGGCAGGTGGCCCCACCTGGTGGGCCCCCGGGACCCTTCCGGTGGTCCCGGTACAATACCGATGACCCCGAAACTTGTCCCGATGGCCGAAACAGGACTTCCTATATATAAATCTTTACCTCCGGACCATTCCGGAACTCCTCGTGACGTCCGGGATCTCATCCGGGACTCCGAACAACATTCGGTAACCACATACAAGCTTCCTTTATAACCCTAGCGTCATCGAACCTTAAGTGTGTAGACCCTACGGGTTCGGGAGACATGTAGACATGACCGAGACGTTCTCCGGTCAATAACCAACAGCAGGATCTGGATACCCATGTTGGCTCCCACATGTTCCACGATGATCTCATCGGATGAACCACGATGTCAAGGACTCAATTGATCCCGTATACTATTCCCTTTGTCTAGCGGTATTTTACTTGCCCGAGATTCGATCATCGGTATCCAATACCTTGTTCAATCTCGTTACCGGCAAGTCACTTTACTCATTCCGTAACACATCATCCCGTGATCAACTCCTTGGTCACATTGCGCATATGATGATGTCCTACCGAGTGGGCCCAGAGATACCTCTCCGTTTACACGGAGTGACAAATCCCAGTCTCGATCCGCATAAAACAATAGATACTTTCGGAGATACCTGTAGTGCACCTTTATAGTCACCCAGTTACGTTGTGACGTTTGATACACCCAAAGCACTCCTACGGTATCCAGGAGTTACACGATCTCATGGTCAAAGGAAGAGATACTTGACATTGGCAAAGCTCTAGCAAATGAACTACACGATCTTTTGTGCTAGTCTTAGGATTGGGTCTTGTCCATCACATCATTCTCCTAATGATGTGATCCCGTTATCAACGACATCCAATGTCCATAGCCAGGAAACCATGACTATCTGTTGATCACAACAAGCTAGTCAACTAGAGGCTCACTAGGGACATATTGTGGTCTATGTATTCACACGTGTATTACGATTTCCGGATAATACAGTTATAGCATGAATAAAAGACATTTATCATGAACATTGAAATATAATAATACTTTTATTATTGCCTCTAGGGCATATTTCCAACACCCAACCCTTCGGCAGGCGGGACCTTGACGAAGATCCGCCCCGACTGGACGGTCTCCCCTTCGCTTTCCCCGTCGCCGTCGCCTTCTTCGCGCGCTCTAGGGCCGCCGTCTTCTCCTTCACCATTGTCACCGGCAAAGCGCGCGAGGAGTGGACAGGTGGAGGCGAGAGCAGGCGCAGTGGGCGGATGCAAAGAGGGAAGAGAGAAGAATGGGAAGGCACTGTTCAAAAAACCCTCGCCCGGCGCTTTATATAAGGACGCTTCCGAGTGGCTGACAAGTGGGTCCGGACAGTCCTGTCACATACCGAAACAGTCGCGCATGCATGATACGTGGCGAAAAAGGCGGCGCGGAAATCAAGGCATCCACGCCTTATCCCTTCCGAGTACCGCGGTTCGCCCCGCTTCGCGCGCTTCCCAAAATTCAGATCCCGCGAAATCCGCTAACAGCAGATCAATCTGTCAGACGATATCTTTCCTGTGATCCGTCGCTCGGAAGTTAACTAAAGCTCAAAAAGTTCACTCGACAGAAGACAAGAATGGATCAAGGCGACAGAAGCAAAAGTTGACGCCAGCGCCGAAAGAAAAATCGCCGATCCAAGATACGACATAATCAAAGCACAGGAAATGAGTCGGAGAAAATCATCAACTCCTTCCTCACTCGAACCTCGATCCATTCGGGGGCTAATGATGATGTTATGTACCTAGGGTAGGGTCATGGACCTATCCAGGATACCATACCCAAGGACATCCTTAGACGAAGCTACCTTCCAGACGACCAAGAGAGACTCCACTCGACCGGCTAGAAGACACTCGACGAACCTAAAGACACTCGACCATGAAGACTCACTCGACCATCAGGAGTTCAAGATCTACTCTGTATCCAAACGGTCTGTAATTAAGTAGTATTAATGGTCATGATGGCACTTTATGTAAGGCGTTACCAGTAACGCCCGGCCTTAATGTACTTTAACCCTCTGCTACGTGGGTTGGCTGGGGTCCTGGCGTCCTCTATATAAGCCACCCCTCCACTGGTAGAAGGGTTCGCACCCTTGTAACTCATATACACATAAACCAGTCGACCGCCTCCGGGCTCCGAGACGTAGGGCTTTTACTTCCTCAGAAAAGGGCCTGAACTCGTTAAACACTCGTGTGTACAACTACTCCGTAGCTAGGATCTTGCCTCTCCATACCTACCCCCCATTCTACTGTCAGACTTAGAACCACGACAATCATACCACGCCCGAGGGGCCTGCTTGAGGCCATACAGGGCCTTATTCAGTCTGAAGACTTTGTCAGGATGCTTTGGATCTTCAAAACCTGGGGGTTGAGCAACATATACTTATTCCTCAAGCTTACCATTGAGGAATGCACTTTTCACATCCATTTGTTGTAATATAATATCATGATGGTTAGCATAAGCAAGTAATATGCGAATAGCCTCAAGTCTAGCAACAGGTGCAAAAGTTTCATCAAAATCAATTCCTTCAACCTGTGTGTAGACTTGAGCTACAAGCCTTGCCTTATTCCTCGCCACAAGGCCATTTTCATCTTGCTTGTTGCGGTAGATCCACTTCATGCCAATGATGTTGTGCTTGCAAGGATCTGGATGTTTGACCAGTTCCCAGACGTTGTTGAGCTTGAACTGATGTAATTCTTCTTGCATAGCTTGAATCCACTCAGGCTCCGGAAATGCTTCGTCTACCTTAGTGGGCTCTGCAGTAGAGACAAAAGCAAAGTGCCCACAAAAGTTAGACAAATGTGAAGCTTTTGAGCGTGTGAGAGGACCTGGTGCTTCAATGTCATCGATGATCTTCTCGACTTGCACTTTGTTTGCAATGCGAGGATGAGCGGGTTGTCTTCGAGGAATTTGATCCGCATTTTCTTCAGGAGCATTTTCCTCAGCACCATTTGCTTCAAGTGCGCTAGCTCGACGTTCTTCACGTTCTGGAATGAATTCTTTAGCAGATTCTTCGGTAGGAATGACATCCTGAGTAGACTTGAACTTGATAAATTCCTCAAGTGCTGGTTCATCTAACACAGAAGGTAGGTGCTCTCTTTGCGAGCCATTAGTTCCATCGAACCGCACATCTACAGTTTCAACAACCTTGTGGAGAACGTTGTTGAAGACTTTGTAGGTGTGCGAGTCCTTTCCGTAACCAAGCATAAAACCCTCATGTGCTTTCGGTGCAAATTTAGAATTGTGATGAGGATCTCTAATCCAACATTTAGCACCGAGGACTTTGAAGTAACTCACATTGGGTTTCTTGTTAGTGAGGAGTTCATAAGCAGTCTTCTTGAAGAATTTGTGAAGATATACTCTATTGATGATGTGGCATGCAGTATCAATTGCCTCAATCCAGAACCGACAAGGCGTCTTGCATTCATCAAGCATAGTGCGAGCCATCTCAACAAGAGTTCTGTTCTTGCGCTTCACGACGCCATTCTGCTGAGGAGTATAAGGAGCAGATAACTCATGAGTAATACCAAGTTCATCAAGATATTCATCAAGATCAGAATTCTTGAACTCGGTCCCATTGTCACTTCTGATGTGCTTGATCTTCACACCAAAGTTGGTTGAAGCCCTCGAGGAAAATCGTTTGAAGACTTCCTGCACCTCATGTTTGTAAGTGACAATATGCACCCATGTGTAACGAGAATAATCATCAACAATAACAAAGCCATATAGAGATGCATCATTTGTAACAGCAGAATAATGATTAGGACCAAAGAGATCCATGTGAAGCAACTCAAATGGTCGAGTGGTAGTCATGATAGTCTTCGATGCATGCTTGGCCTTTGTCATCTTTCCAGCTTCACAGGCTCCGCATAAGTGATCCTTGAGGAATTTGAAATTCTCAATGCCAATGACATGCTTCTTCTTCGCGAGCGCGTGCAAATTCCTCATGCCAGCATGACCAAGTCGTCGATGCCATAGCCAGCCTTCTAAAGCTTTTGCAAGTAGGCATACGGCCGGTTGTGGTCCTGTAGAGAAATCAACAATGTACAAGTCTCCTCTCCTAAAGCCTTCGAAGACTTTGGAATTGTCAGCTTCCATGATCACAACACAACGATATTTGCCAAAACAACAACCATATCAAGATCACAAAGCATTGAGACAGACATGAGGTTGTATCCTAAGGACTCGACAAGCATGACTTTGTCCATGTGTCGATCCTTTGAGATCGCAACCTTACCTAGACCGAATACCTGACTTTTGCCTTTGTCAGCGAAGATGATATGCTTCAGATGCGACGGTGATAAAGGAGCATCCATCAATAGATTCTTGTCAACAGTCATGTGATTTGTACATCCACTATCGAGGATCCACTCATTGGCTTTGGGTTGATCATCCTGCGGATGAATTAGTGCAACATACGAACTCATATACTTCATCAGTGAAGAATATGACATCAACATCATCGGATCAATTTCATCAAGCAATAGATCAGATAAAACAGTATGAGGACGTGAGAAATGAAAGTTCATTTCTTCATGATTAGCTTGCGTCCTTTCAGGCGATGCTCAGGTCTCCAGTAAATTCTTCAGACGTTTTGAGTGCTACCTCTTGAGCACTGCATTGAATTTCCTCGAAGGGGAGAGGATGATGCAGTAAAGTAGCATAAGTATTTCCCTCGGTTTTTGAGAACCAAGGTATCAATCCAGTAGGAGATCACGCACGAGTCCCTCATACCTACACAAAACGATAGCTACTCGCAACCAACGCGATTAGGGGTTGTTAATCCCTTCACGGTCACTTACGAGGGTGAGATCTGATAGAGATGATAAATAATATTTTTGGTATTTTTGATATAGAGATGCAAAGTAAAAAGTAAAAGGCAAAGTAAAAACAAAGCAAGTAATAAAGTAATGGAGATTGATATGATGAGAATAGACCCGGGGGCCATAGGTTTCACTAGTGGCTTCTCTCAAGAGCATAAGTATTCTACGGTGGGTGAACAAATTACTGTTTGAGCACTTGATAGAAAACCGAATAATTATGAGATTATCTAGGTATGATCATGTATATAGGCATCACGTCCAAAACAAGTAGATCGAAACGATTCTGCATCTACTACTATTACTCCACTCATCGACCGCTATCCAGCATGCATCTAGAGTATTAAGTTAAAACAGAGTAACGCCTTAAGCAAGATGACATGATGTAGAGGGATAAATTCATGAAATATGATAAAAAAACCATCTTGTTATACTCGATGGCAACAATACAATACGTGCCATGCAACCCTTTCTGTCACTGGGTAAGGACACCGCAAGTTTGAACCCAAAGCTAAACACTTCTCCCATTGCAAGAACTACCAATCTAGTTGGCCAAACCAAATGGATAATTCAAAGAGACTTGCAAAGATAACTCAATCATACATAAAAGAATTCAGAGAAGAATCAAATATTTTTCATAGATAAGCTGGATCATAAACCCACAATTCATCGGTCTCAACAAACACACCGCAAAAAAGAAGATTACATCGAATAGATCTCCAGAAGAGAGGGGGAGAACATTGTATTGAGATCCAAAAAGAGAGAAGAAGCCATCTAGCTACTAGCTATGGACCCGAAGGTCTGAAGTAAACTACTCACACTTCATCGGAGAGGCTATGGTGTTGATGTAGAAGCCCTCCGTGGTAGATGCCCTCTCCGGTGGAGCTCCGGAACAGGCCCCAAGATGGGATCTCACGGATACAGAAAGTTGCGGCGGTGGAATTAGGTTTTTGGCTCCGTATCTGATCTGACGGGGGTACGTAGGTATATATAGGAGGAAGGAGTACGTCGGTGGAGCAACAGGGAGCTCACGAGGCAGGGGGCGCGCCCAGGGGGCGCCCTCCACCCTCGTGACCGCCTCTGGCACTTCTTGGAGTAGGGTCCAAGTCTCCTGGATCACGTTCGGTGAGAAAATCACGTTCCCGAAGGTTTTATTCCGTTTGGACTCCGTTTGATATTCTGTTTCTCCGAAATACTAAAATAGGCAAAAAAACAGCAATTCTGGGCTGGGCCTCCGGTTAATAGGTTAGTCCCAAAAATAACATGAAAGTGGAAAATAAAGCCCAATATAGTCCAAAACAGTAGGTAAAGTAGCATGGAGCAATCAAAAATTATAGATACGTTGGAGACGTATCATTGAGCACGTCTGGAGACCTGACCCTGCATAAGAGATTAGTTCTTTTTCTTCACCACCCTCATCTGAAGGGGTGGCAAAGAATTCATCACTCTGCGAGCACCATATGAGAAAGGTGGCATAGAAGCCAGTCCACTTTGTTTCACATAAGAGGGGTTAGGATAAGCATATGAATAAGCAGAGAAATTCTTCGAGGACTTATGAACATAATGATTAGAAGAATAATGCTCATATTCATAGCCCTTAGCTCTACCCTGTGAAACAGAGGGGTTAGCACGATGATGGTCATATGAGGACTTTGATCCTTTTGAGGAATTTTATCCACGTGAAGAATTTGGTCCATATGAAGAATTTGATCTGGAGTTCCTATTCTTCACAGGTGGTGTCATGAGGACATTCACCTGAAGACTTTCAAGGCAACTTTTGGGAACCCAGATTTTCTTCATAGGGGATCCGTTCCTGCAGTTAGTGCCAACATATCTAGCAAATACTTCACCATTCTGATTTTTGAACAGTTTATAGTTGGAGTCAAATGACTCATCAGAAGAATGAGGAGATTCACATATAAAGCCAGATAAATTGGATGGATCAACTAGAGGTCCCTTTGCAGCAACCCATGTGGTTTTGGGGTACTGCTCAGGCTTCCAATATGTTCCATCAGCATTGAGTTTCCTCTCAAAGGCAATACCCTCTTTCCTAAGGTTCCTGTTGAGGATCTGCTTTTTAAGCACATCACAAAGAGTCTGATGCCCTTTGAGGCTTTTGTACATCCCTGTCATGTACAATTCCTTCAGCCCTGCATCATCAGTGATACTAGCAATGTCTTCATATCGGGAATTAGTGATAGCAGAGATAGATGAAGAATTTGTAGCATTAGAAGCATTTGAACATTCAGGTGAAGAATTAGCAGATTCACGTTCAATGCACTTCAGACATGGAGGAACAAATTCTTCCTGAGTAGAGCTGATTTGTTGAGCAAGTAATGAATCACGCTCCTTCTGAAGATCTTCATAACTCACTCTTAGCTTCTCAAGATCTTGCTTTCTTTGAAGAAATTCATAAGAAAGCTTCTCGTGACCAGATAAGAGAGTGTTATGATGACCTTGAAGGTTGTCAAACTTGGACTGAAGTCTCTAAAGATTTTCAGTCAAGGTTTTAGTGCGATCCATTTCTTCAACCAACATATCATCACTTTTATCTAGCATGTTTTGAACCTTTTCAAAAGCCGTTTGTTGTTTCACAGCAATCTTAGCAAGTTTAGAGTAGCTGGGCTTGAGGTTTTCATCAGATTCATCGTCACTAGATTCAGAGGAGGCGTATTTAGTTACCTTGGCACCCTTTGCCATGAAGCAATAGGTGGGAGCATAGTCATCATTGTCTTCATCAGCCTTGTTGGTGATGCCATTTTCTTCAGAGTTGAAGATAGACTTGCTGACGAATGCAGTAGCGAGAGCTAGGCTCGCCACACCAGACTCGGACTCCTCAGATGCCTCCTCGTCCTCATGTTCCTCAGATTCAGCCTCAGAGTCCATTTCCTTGCCAATGAATGCCCGAGCCTTCTTGGAGCTGCTCTTCTTGTGTGATGAAGACTTCTAGGATTTTGATGATGAAGACTTTGAAGATTTCTTCTTCTTCTTTGCGTCATCGGAACTGTAGTCCTTGTATTTCTTCTTCTTTGATTCCTTATCCCACTGAGGACAATCTTGAATGTAGTGACCAGGTTTCTTGCATTTGTGGCATAGCCTCTTCTTGTAGTCACTAGATGAGGAATCATTGCTCCTTGAGGATTTTCCAAAGTGCCCACGTCTCGAGAACTTCTGAAATTTCTTCACGAGCAGTGCTAGTTCCTGGCTCAGTTCTTCAGGATCACCAAGGCTGCTAGCAGAGTCCTCATCTTCAGACTCAGAGACTGCCTTGGCCTTCAGATCACGTGAACTGCCATAGCTCGAATCATAGAGATCTCTCTTCTTAGCAAGCTGGAACTCATGAGTATTTAGCCTCTCGAGGATATCAGCGGGATCAAGTGACTTGTAATCAGCACGTTCTTGAATCATCAGTGCCAGAGTATCAAATGAAGAATCGAGCGATCTCAGCAATTTCTTCACCACCTCATGGTCGGTGATGTCAGTGGTGCCAATCGCTTGAAGATCATTTGAGATGTCAGTGAGGCGATCGAAGGTTTGATAAACATTTTCATTGTCGAGTCTTTTGAAGCGGTTGAAGAGATTGCAAAGAACGTCAACACGAGAGTCACGTTGAGTTGAGACTCCTTCATTCACTTTGGACAGCCTATCCCAGATAAGCTTAGCAGTTTCCAAAGCACTCACTCTTCCATATTGCCCTTTGCTCAGATGGCCACATATGATATTCTTCGCTTGAGAATCGAGTTGCTTGAATCTCTTCACATCAGTAGCATTCAGAGAAGGTGTGACTGAGGGAACACCATTTTCCACAACATACCAGAGATCGTTATCAATTGCCTCAAGATGCATTCACATCTTATTCTTCCAGTAGGGGTAGTCCGTTCCATCGAAGGTAGGACACCCAGCAGAGGCCTTGATCATACCTGCGGTCGACATAACTAAAACTCCAGGTGGTTAAACCAAATTCACACAGAACAAGGGAGTAGCTTGCTCTGATACCAATTGAAAGTGCGTTATATCGACTAGAAGGGGGGTGAATAGGCGATTTTTATGAATTCTTCACTGAGAAATTTGCTGGTGAGGAAATTCCTAAATGAAGAACTACTTGCAACGGAATAAGTACTCAAAAGTAAACATAACAGAACACAAGCATAGTCATCATGATGAAATGAAGACAAGCACAGAGTACAGAAAGCATAAGCACAGGATAACACAGGATGAAGACGGACAGACTGAAGAAATTGAACTGAGGAAATTAAGAAACTCTTTAGTCAAAGTCTTCAAACAGATATGAACAAGCACACAACAACAGAAATGAGGAAATGAAAGAGTTGAGGAAATAGAACCAGTAAGCTTGGTGAAGACAATGATTTGGTAGACTAGTTCCAACTGTTGTCTCAGATGTACGTCTGGTTGGAGCGGCTGAGTATTTAAACTCGAGGACACACAGTCCCGGACACACATTCCTCACCGTATTCTCCTTGAGCTAAGATCACACAGACCTCGCCCAATCACTCGGTAAGTCTTCAGGTGACTTCCAAACCTTCACAGACTAGGTCACTCGGCGATCCACAATTCCTCTTGGATGCTCTAGACCATGATGCCTAACTGTCTGGAAGAAGCACAATCTTCAAAGGTAACAAGTGTCGGATCCACGCAGGATCAATCTCTTCAATGATGCTCAATCACTTTGGGTTTGAAGGTGTTTGGGTTTGGGTTTTTCTCACTTGATGATTTTCGCTCAAAGTCCTCGGGGGATGGGATGCTCTCAAATGACAAGTGTCAGTTTCTCTCGGAGCAGCCAGCCAGCTAGTGGTTGTAGGGGGCGGCTATTTATAACCTAGGGAGCAGCCCGACATGATAAGACATAAATTCCCTTCAATGATATGACCGTTAGGTGGGTAGATATTTTGGGACAGCTGACGCATAGCACAACAACGGTCAGAAATTTGACTCTCAAATTCCTCAGGGCTATCATGTTCCTCACTGTGTAGGAAATCCGCACTAGCGAAATCCTAACTTCTCAGTCAGAACAAATTCCTCAGAGACCAGAAGAACTTCGTCTCTGTCACTGAAGAATATGACTAAACTGTATGAGATTTCCAATGGCTTCACTCGAAGGGATTGGTAGGTGTAGGATTTTGAGTTGAGCATCACATAGAAATTTTTCCTTAGTATTTCCTCGACCCCTTTAACAGTACGGTGTTTCCTATGACTCAAGAAAGAGAAAATGAAACTACAAAAACAAAAGTCTTCATGCTTCATGTTCCTCGAATGGATTCCAAGTCTTCAAGGTCACACCAATTTCTTCAGTTTCAAAGTCTTCAGAAAGTCTTCAGAAATCCAAAGTCTTTTGTTGAAGAACTTAATTTTTAGGGGTCGACTTTCTCTGTAAATATCAAACTCCTCATAGACTTATAGACCTATGTACACTCACAAACGCATCAGTCCCTTAACCTATAAGTCTTCAATACACCAAAATCAAGGGGCACTAGATGCACTTACACACGGCTCGTCAGGAGCTCAATTAAACACTCCGGCAGTAGACGGAGGCAAAGCTAGGATAGGTCACACAATGCGGCTTAACCGCTCCATGGCACACCAACTTTTTCGCATTTTCTTTGCAGGTCCACTTTTGTAGGCCATGACATGGCGACCAGACCCGTGAGGGGACGAATATAGCAAGGAGGGAAACAACTTGAGCGCGTAAGGGAATCCTTAGATATTCCCCTCGATGACCATCCGATTACAACCCGGATCTGCACACAGCCTCCCCCCTGGTCTCAACAGGTTCCGAAGTCATATTTATTTTTATCACATTACCTAAACTCATACACATCGACATATTATTCAATTACAACATGTGGCTTTATATAACGCTTATTTGTTGCTGTTTCTTATTAACACTCTTTGTCAAATGGCCTCTGTATACTACGATATGCCTTAATATGCAAGGGGCCTCGTTGTACCCACAATACGGTAATAAAGTCCGAACACCTTCACGGTCGTTCGGCACCCCGAACTTATAGCACTATATGCATCGGCTCTGAATCATGTCTTGGGTCAATAGTTGGGTTGCCTGGCTCCTGTGCTTGCTACCCTACGTTCCGCTATATCGGCTAGGGTAGTAAAGGGAGAACTACTGCAATTGTGTCCCATTTTTTCGGACGAGCGCCTCAGTAGAGAAAGCCGAAAACTGACTGTCATGATATGGTGAGAACTGGTCAGCTGTTCAAGAGGTTACAAAATCTTTAAGGATTTCGTTCGCACTATGCGATAACTAATGCAGCATGCGATGGACCGGCTTTCCCTTCCGATCAGGTGCTTACAGACCGACCGCTTGATGACTTCAAGTCGAGGGCAGGCACTCACAAGCCGCTTCACAAGCCCGAAGAAGCTGCTGGGAATCGGCTCGGCAGGCCATAGTCGGATAATTAAATCCTTCATGGCTAGTTCGGCCGCCTTATGCAGTTCAATCAGCTGCTTCAGTTGATCGACAAAGAGCACTGGATACTCTGGTGCCAGATACTACAACCAAAAGAGATTCTCCGCAGTGCTCCTTTCTTCGGCTTGGTAAAATTGTGCGGCATCAGATACGCTGCATGGCAGCTCCGCAAATACCCCGGGAGAAATCCGAATTCAAATTAGTAACGTGATTTTCTCCCTTCAAATACTTGCTTTACATAGAAAAAGCCTCACCCACCGCGATCTTCCTCTCCTCCTGGATTTCCTGCAGGGCACCTTGGACTTCCCCCCGGGTATCGCGTGTGGCTTGACGAGCCTTGGTGAGTTCGGATTCTTTCTTTGTTAAACTCTGCTCCAAGGTCTCGCATTTCTTCACGGCTTCGTGGAGCTCTCGCTCAGCTTCAATAGTCCTAGCCTCGTGCTTTTCGCGAAGAGCCTACTCTATGGCTGCCTTCTTCTCGACCTCGGCCACAGCCTTCTTAAGAGCCTCGACTTCGGCCGTCGCCCCTAGAGCACATCATGAAAATATTTTCATCATATCAATTATTCATTCGCGCTGAACGCGACCAAGGTTTATTACATACCTTGTTTATCCTCGAACTGCTTTTTCAATTGGCCAAGTTCTTCTTCGGCCCGCTCCAGACTCTGCTTCAGTCCGGATACTTCCGCAGTATGAGAGGCGGCAGTCGCTACAGACGCCTGCTTATAAGAAAAGAGGGGGAGGGAGAGGTTCCATAAGGTGAGTCTCCTGTAAACATGTTTTTGATCCTCTATCCCGTTCTTTCTTTCGAACACCGAACATTGTATCAGGGGCTACTACCTATACTACTAGATCATGGTGGCGCGCGTTGCCGCGCCCGCCCTTATTTTTTTGACAACACATCATGATTCACAGCATGGGTGAGGGTAGAATCCTAATAAGGAAAAAAAGACAATGCTTATCTCAGTTATTGTCTCCATGTACCGTTTAAATAACTTTTAATCTCATGCATCAAGGGGGCATTCATGGAATAATTTTTTACACCATCGGCCACTTTCTTCTCCAACCCAGTACAGAATATGTACAATGGCGTAGAAGGCCACAAACTGAAGATTCAAACTATCCCATTGAAAGGATAACTTATTAAAAAACACTTGGACCAACGAAGGTAAATGTCACATTATCTATGTCCAAAATACTACTCCATGACTACAGAATTTTACATCCGTGTAGTGCTTCCGTGCAACTGAACTTGCCTGCATGGTTCCTGTCAAATTATTGTCAGAAAGTGTCTCATTAATCTTCTGCATGGCTAGGCTTCAAACTGGATACTTGTGGAAGATTAAGAAATGCTTCAGTTCACATGTAGAGGCTCGGCTGATATGAAAACTACAACAAAGGTGGGGAGAAGGTCTACCTTACCCTTGAATTCAGATCAAGATGCAGAGTCGGGTCGCGGTACAGCTGCAAAGGCATGGAGGCAGATTAAGGAGGACAACCAGTGATGGACGCCACGACTTGTTGAGCGACCATCACAGCCACCAGGGAGGAAGGCTGCAAGACACGACATTAAAAAAACACTAAAGAGGAAGAGTACATCATGGGAGGAGGGCACCGACACAGAGGACAAGCTTGCCGATGGGACGGAGTACGACGGCGGCGCATCTCAAATGTGCGAACGGACAGAGGAGCACAGAAGGGACAGAGGACGGCAGCAGCGCATGTCGGACGAAGGCAAAGAGGGATGGATATGGCTGTGCAACAGAAAACCTTGGAGGACCTGGCCTGTTAACATGTCAATGAAGAAGTGTTTGCACGTTTGACTGACCCGGGCCTTTGATTTTATGGGCCCGATTATGGAGAGAAGCCCGAGCTCATTATGCGAAGCAGCAGCCCGTGAAACGTCCTGAGTACGTGAACGACCAGAGAGAAATCTTGTGCATACATAACAGCGATCCAACGGCTAAAAACATCAAATCGCTGTGAAGGCTTCTAGCTAGCTGAGTTATACTGTTTAGTAATAACACTCTTTAAAACCTCACAACATACCTCAAAGCCAGTTATAAGGCTGATACATGCTCCGTTCAGCCCGCTCTCGGTGGACTAAATCTTCTCAATCACCGCACCCATAAGGGCACGGTGTTCTTCAACGATGGAGGCGCTCTTCAGCGCCGCTGATAAGGTATCCGACACCTCTGGTTGGGCAGATGTCACCGGTGGAACAGGCGCACCCCCTCCCGTCGAGGGAGGCCGCCTGCCTGATTCTGGAGACGTATCGATCTTTGGAATTGTGTCCGGCTGGGGGCCGAATTCGAGATAGCCCCCGCCGTCCGTGTCCATGGGAGCCTTTTCTCCCGTGTGTCCGGCCACTGAAGTTTGACCCCCTGGCGCCGCCTTGACGGTCTTTTCACCCCCTCCTTGGCCTGAGTTCCTCTGGGACGATGCCTCAGTGTCGTTCACGTGTTTTGGGGAGGGGACCTTCGGGGGTGTCCCGTTGTCCATAGCATCCGAGCCCAGTAAATCCTCCGATGAGGATTGTTCGACGGGGGACCTCGCCGGACTGCAAAAAAAGTGTGGCTCAATGATTAAACGTCATGCAATAGTGAGTCTGGATGCGCAAACGTGTCCGGATTTTATATACTCACGATTTCACCAGGGGCTGGACCCTGGGATCCCACTCCGGGCTATTGTCGGCGGTAGTGGTGGATTCCTCCGGAAGAGGAGTCTTGCCCTTCTTGGGCGACTTAGACTCCAAGTGTGTGGAGGTTGCCCGTTTCTTCCTCCCCCTAGCTGGGGGGGATTGACTTCCCTCCTCCTCCTCGTCCTCTCTAGAGGAATAGCGGGCATCGAAGTCTTTGGATATTGTGTCCGAAGTGCCTCAGCGACGAAGGCCGCCCCTAGTCTCTTTGGATTCTTTCTCGGCTTTCTTCTTTGGTACCTTATAAGGCGCCGGGACCAGCATCTTCGTCAGAAGTGGGCCGGCTGGTTCTTCTGGCAGTGGGGTTGCGCAGTAGATCCACCCCGCCTTCTTCATCCAGCCCTGGGAGGGTTGTGGAAAAACACATTATGCATTTCCCTCGGATTATGCAGATAAAGCATATGACTTGCCAAGATACGAAAACTTACCGAACTCGCGGGTCGGGACAGTTGGTACCCGCGGTCCTCGGCTGCATCCGGCCATGATTTGCCGGACTTAAAGAGCACCTTCCAGATGTGTTTGTGTGATGAGTCGAAAAGCCCAGATAGGGCCTGGTGCTTGGCCGGGTCGAATTCCCATAAATTGCAAGCCTTGTGTTGACAAGGGAGAATCCGACGAACTAACATCACCTGGACTACATTGACAAGTTTGATATTCTTGTCTTCCATACCCTTGATGCACGTCTGGAGCACCGAAAACTCATCTGGCGAAGACCAATTCAGGCCCTTTTTGGGCCAAGACATAAGCCGCAGTGGAGCTCCAGATCAGAATTTGGGAGCTGCGACCCATTTTGTGCAGCGTGGTTCAGTGACATAGAACCATTCTTGTTGCCACCCTTTGAAGGAATCATTGAAGGTACCTGATGGCCATATAACGTTGGGCATCTTTCTCACCATGGCTCCTCCGCACTCTGCGTGCTCGCCGCTCACCACCTTGGGCTTCACATTGAAGATCTTTAACCATAATCCAAAGTGTGGAGAGATGCGGAGGAAGGCCTCGCACACGACGATGAATGTTGAGATGTTGATGAAGGATTTGGGGGATAGATCGTGAAAATCGATCCCGTACTAATACATAATGCCGCGAACAAATGGGTGGAGGGGAAACCCTAGCCCGCGGATAAAGTGAGGAGGAATACAACCCTCTCGTGGGGCTCCGGAGTAAGGACAATTTGTCTCCCCGTCGGAAGGCGGTGGCTAATCTTCTTGGCCAGGTACCCGGCCTCCCAAAGTTTCTTGACATCCTTCTCCCGAACGGTGGAGACCATCCACATGCATCCGGCTCCGGATCCAGACATTTTCGGAGGTCCTTTGTGGGCAGAGAACACGAATGCTTGGGCGCTGGAGCTCGAGCGAGAGAGAACGGATGAGCAGAGGAAGAAGGCGTGGGTGAAAAAAGGGAGTCCTTATCTCCTTATAAAGGCAGCAGGGATCCTGCGCCTCCCCACTTGCCCTAAAAACTCGCTTATTTCCCAAGCGCCGTGTTAATGACGCGGTTGGGTTACCCACACCCGTATTGATGAGAATCCCGTGATAAGGGGACACGATCTCTGCTTCGATAAGACGTGCCAATAAAACCGCCTCGCAAGATGTGCGGCAGCAGGTTGAGGAAAACGGTTCATATAGACCGGACCGCGGCGTGATGTCACGCTATGAAAAAGTTGTTAGCGGATTAGACTTGTGGAATATTGTGCTCTCTACGGTGGTATGTGGAATTTGTTTTGCAGAGCCGGACATGATCCTTGTGTTCAAGATCTTCTTTGGAGTATTCGGAGAAGGAACCCGCCTTGCAATGCTGAAGGAAATCTGCGCGCCGGACTCATTGTCATTCAAGCCTGGTTCAGGGGCTACTGAGGGAGTCCGGGATTAGGGGGTCCTCGGACAGCCGAACTATATGCTTATGCCGGACTGTTGGACTATGAAGATACAAGATTGAAGACTTTGTCCCGTGTCCGGGTGGGACTCTCCTTTGCGTGGAAGGCAAGCTTGGCAATTCGGATATGTAGATTTCCTTCTCTTTAACCGACTCTGTGTAACCCTAGCCCCCTCCGGTGTCTATATAAACTGGAGGGTTTAGTACGTAGGGCAACAACAATCATAATCATAGGCTAGCTTCTAGGGTTTAGCCTCTACGATCTTGTGGTAGATCAACTCTTGTAATACTCATATCATCAAGATCAATCAAGCAGGAAGTAGCGTATTACCTCCATAGAGAGGGCCCGAACCTGGGTAAACATTGTGTCCCCCGCCTCCTGTTACCACGCACAGTTCGGGACCCCCTACCCGAGATCCGCCGGTTTTGACGCCGACAATGTCCAACACCGACAGTCACTCCGGCGGCTCCGGCGACTGGGACGCATTCCCCCGTGATGCGGCTGCGACGAGGATGAGCTGGCAGTTCTAGATCCACTACTCGTGGACAAGGGCGACCATTCCGGATCTGCTGCGATGCCGCCTATTGCTCGTGGCTGCAGTGCCAATGCCGAAGCTGACCCGTCCCACCCTGCATGCTGCTTCGCATGGGTAGCTCAATCCATGCCGCCCCTCTGACCTCCCCCCCCTCCCGGCGCTGCTCTACAAGAGCAGCGGTGGTTTATAGTGCCTGCTCCGCCGGTGCCGCGGACATGCACGTTGGAATTAGAGGTGCGTGTCGCCCGCCCCAAGAGGAAGCGGGCAAGGGCAAGGGCGGCCGCATAGGAGGCGACCGTGTCGTCTTCCAGTTGCCACCGCGAGATGCCGGTGGTGCCCGACGAGGAGGAGTGGCTCCTCGCGTGGAGCTACTATCGGTCACTTACGACGGCGGAGACGGACGCCTATCGGCTCCGGAGGAAGAACACAAAGGCACTCCGGCTGGGCCTGGAGCAATCTGCACGAGGCGTCGGAAGTAGGGGTGGAGACGACGCGGGTGGCCAAGATCAAGCAAAAACAAGACCGCGTCGTCTGGAGGATGAAGGGATACACCATCCTCTCCTCTTCCCCTGATAGCTCCGAGGACGGCTCCGATGACTCACCTGCTGCCGAGGACGTATACCCGAACACCTACAGCAACACTGCCGACCGGAAAGGCAAAGGGCCAAAGTGGTGAAGCTCTGCCGTCTTCGTTTTAATTTCAAGTATTTAGTAATCTAGTTTAAATTTGTTCATCATTTATGTGAATTATGTGAACTGTGGAGATCTGTTGGTGATTTTTTGGTGATCGGAATGTGCCTTTCTATGTATGTTTCTATTTTCATTTGATGATCAATGTAGTTTTATTTATCTCCTATTTATATTGCATGATTTAGTGTCGATATAGGGTATCGGATTTAAGATACACGGAATAGGACGTTGTAATTTGTGTATTGCTCAATCACTATGCGCGGACGCACCCAGACGCACCTATGAACGTTTAATGTGCCGGATTTGTCAACCATGATTCTCGATGCTCTAATCATGGCTAATCGTGGATCAGCTAACTACATTTGTTAAAGGATATCATGTAGAAAACTTTCTTTAACCATGGCTTTGACTTACGACCAGATTTACCCTAATTTTCGTGCCAAAAGTTACACGCCCTACATAGTGAAAGGGAGGAAGTAACTTGTAAGGCTGGTGCGTCGACACGCGTCCATGCGTTGCTATTTACAAGAGAGTTTTATTTCATAAAACCAGGGCTACAATTTTGAGCCAGCTGCTCCTCACAGCACAGAGAACTATTTATAAGTCAGCTCGATCAACGTCTTAAGCATCATGTAAATATAATTTGGCCGCGTGCATCTCGTAGAGGTTAGAAGTACATCCATCCTTCGTTTATCTTGAAATGAAGAACCGCGAGTGTGAGTGTATTTTACACTTTTGAGTTTAATTCCTTTCAGAAAACAAAATCATGCGGATATTTGTCACTTTCTTGGATACAAAATTTAGGCGCGTAGGCCACCCGTGTAATGGCACGTCGAAAGCATGTTGGCCCAAAACCTCAACGTCCCATGTATGCGATGGCGATACCTGTGGACCCAAGGCTTCTCGTCTCTATTCCCGTTCGCCAGTCCTCGACCCGGTTCATTCGGAGCATGCACCGCGACTAATAATTAGCTCGCTCATTTCCATCCCCTAAAAATAAGCTCACTCGTTTCCAAACAAGTCACAACCCCTTGTGGCATTGTGATTGGCCTTGGCTGTTACTAGTCCGTCCCGTCTCGTGGAAAAGCAGTGTAGCAGGAAGGAAAGGAGGCAGCTTCCAGAATTTCTTGCTTTGTTCATGGGGGCACAGACACGGACACGGTGGCGGCTTTAACAATGAGCCACTGTATCCGTTTACGAATGATCGGCGCAGCTACCTGAGATAAAAATAATCAGTGGTGTCTGTCCGGCCAAGGCCGGGGCCGCCAGTGATCTATCACTGTCGAGACCTACGCTGCGCATTGACGGGCTACATATTGTATTCATGTCCTTTACCTGCCAGATAGGTCAAGCACGATCACGCGTCGGCGCGAGCGAATCGGGAAGGTCCGAAGAAGCATCTGCGCGAGTGAGACTTTCTTGGTCTCGCCGCATCTCATGTGCTGCAGCAGATCGTGGCTGCGCGCTAGAAAGGGGAAGGAATGGGAAGATCGGGAGACGACCCGAATGTGGCAAACACGATATTCAAATCATAGCTCGACAAGTTGCTTCGATCTGCAAAAAAAGATCCACAGCTCCACAGGCTTGGAAGATGGAATCGGCCTACATAGCTCCTAGGAGTACTCTACTCTTTGTTTAGAATGATTGATCTCCGGCGGTCTTCTCCGTTTCTCCGTGGCGCCTATGTACAAGTCAGCGCGCTGGCTTCAGAGCTCACCAGCCTCCTCACTGGAAGCCGCCCAGGCCGTTGAGCAGCAGCTCGTGCGGGCGCAGCAGGGTGGGGGTGGCCGCCAGCGGCAGCGGGGACGGGTAGGACATGTCGTAGTCGGAGGCGTCCGGGAGGTCGGCCGAGAGCGCGTCGCCGGGCATGAGCGGGGCGCGGCAGAGCGGGCAGGTGCGCTGCTGGTGCCCCATCCAGCGGTCGATGCAGCCGCGGTGGAAGACGTGGCGGCAGTTGGACAGCCGCCGCACCTCGTCGCCGCCGCCGATGCCGCAGAGGCAGACGGCGCAGTCGCCGTCCCCGCACACGGACGGGGAGGACGCCACCAGCTCGTCGAACCGCAGCACGGGGAGCGCCTCCTCGACGGCGGCCATCGGCGGCAGCGCGCGGAAGTCGGGCCGCCGGTGCTGCAGCGAGGGCGAGGGCGCTGCCCCGTGGTGCGCGTGCCACTGCGCCTCCTCCGCCGTGGGCGCGCTGCCGCCGAGGTCGATGAGGTCGCCCAGGCCCACGGCGTGGAAGGCCCAGAGGAGGAAGCGGTGGAGGTGGCCGAGGAGGAGGAGCGCCTGCAGGAGCAGCCGGGGGAGCAGCAGCTCCGAGTATCCCACGGGGAAGCCCATGGCGTCGATCTTGGCTGGCTTGGAGGTGGTCCGTCCGTCCAGGCGTGCGAGGCGTGCGCGTGGGTCGCGGGGCAGGGCAGAGCGGAGGCACGGGAGTCGGGAGAGGCCGGGTGACACACAGTGGTAGTGGGGCTCTTATATAAAGGCTGGTCAGCCAGTCAGGGGAGGAGGGAGACGAGTGGGGAGGGGAATAACGCGGAAAGCTCGACGAGTGTGGGTGTTGCCTCGGGCGGCGGTAGTTAGTTGGGACGTGGGTCTGCGTGTTGGCCCGCCTGAGGCTTGGACGGCGGACTGATGCTCCATCGGCTGGCCCGGTGAGAACCGAGTAGGTCCACACTGTGGCGTGCTCTACGTAGCTTTGCTTTCGTGCTGGCCCGTCCACCCGGCCTCTTTCGCAGTGGGACCAGGGCCGGCCCATAGACATACGGGGCCCCTGGGCAGGACACCAATAAGGGGCCCTTGTGTTTACTCAAAAGCTCAAAATATTTATATTTCAAAAGCAAAGTAATATCCAGTACATAGCATAGTCTGATGATCTTAATTTGCACACTAAAACTGACAATATAATTTATTATTTGATCAAGTGAACTACATCATGATAGCAATGAAATGATGTAGTTCGACAAAAGCTTGGTTTCCCCAAAAGCTTGCATTCCTAAATTTAATTGGAGACTTCATTTTGTTCTGCAAAACAAAAGTTCCTATCAAAACTGGTCGCTACTTATATCTTTTGTGTTACCATCAGATAAAAAGTTAGGCATGAACTTACATTTGTTTCTGGATCCTCCCCAATTGGCCATGTTCTTCACTCCAAAGTTCTTCACCAGGATAATAACTCAATTCTTCCAACATTCCTGCTCAAGGCATAGTAAAGGAAACTGAGCATTTCACGTCTACACTAGAACTTGGAAATTCGTCTAACACTTCTAGAAGCAAAGTCATCGATTATTGCATCAACATTTATTTCATCCAACTTATCTTTCTCAATACATAAAGTAGCAAGACCATTTAATCATTCTTGTGACATTGTTGACCTCAAATAGTTCTTTAACAATTTCAACTTCGAAAAGCTACGCGCTGCTGATGCTACAGTCATTGGTATAGTGAACAAAATTCGATAAGCAATTAAAACATTTGGAAAACAGTCAATATCTCTAACAAACTCAAAAATCTCCATAGCATGCAATGGCAAATCTGATTCTGGTAAAGTCATTTGCAGCAGTCTTAATTTAGAAAAAAGATCATCTAACTCAACATCGCATGAACCATTTCGTGAAAATGTTTCTACAAACTTAGCACAACATTTGCGTAATTCAACATCATCCAATAACTTCATGTCTTTCGAGCTAAGTAAGAAGCTAAATATATTTTTGAACACTTTGAGTTCTTTGAACCTAGTTGTCAAAGAGACCTTTGCAATATCAACCACAACTAAGAAATAATTGACTTCGAACGCCTTCTCGGCTTGTAGAACTTCTTCTTCGTTATCAGGTTCATCAAATTGTTTCTTCCTAGTAACATTACGTTTTATTGGAAATGATGGTTCTATGCCCATGTCAATTGCAAGACCTTTGGCGATAGTCAAACAAGATGCAAATCCTTCATCTCTGTACTTATCAAAAAAGTGCATTACGCCTTCAATTTGCTGCAAGGTAGAGTCGACACACATAGATGCAGACTGCAACTTCTTGCTCACCAAGTTTACAGCAAATAATATATCATGTCAAATAACCATGCCAAGTAAAAACTCAAAACTACCAAGTGCATCAAATAAAAACTTTGCGTCGCTCCTTGACTTGGCATCATCACAAATTTTACATAACTCGGACAAAGCTAGCCTTAATTGTGGAGCTTGATATCTAATAGCTTTTACACTTTTGATTCGACTCTCCCACCGAGTATTAGACAAACCTTTCACGGTTAAACTAGGAATATGGTCAAGTAAAACTTTCCATCTTTTTGTGGAACTTGAAAATAAAACATAAATTCGTTGCACAATTCCAAAGAAGGATATAGCTTTACTGCAAGAACTTGCCATCATTTCTTACGGGACCCTTCTCAACTAAAATGTCCCTAGCCTTATCATCCAGATTATCCCAGTTTCGTGGATAAAAAATGTCAACAGTGAATGGTTGTTGTTTATCGACATGCGGTGAATGAGTTACATGTTCGTGCTCACTGGAATTGTTATTACCCTCATTCATATCATCATCAGTAGAATTTGTATTATCAGTTGGTTGTTCTTCAACACTTACTATGGCCAATTCCAGGGGATCCGTAGAAGAACTAACAGGTCTGAAAAAATTGTTAAGTGATCCTTTCAGGGATTTTACCTCTTTGTCTTTTTCCTTTTTTCTCTTCCTTTTGGCACTACCAGATAAATGCTTTCTAGAGGACATCTCAGTAAACAAGAACAAGCAGCATAAAATGATTAAAACAAGGAACAAAAGCACCTGAATGTGGTTGTAGGTGGCCAAATCAGTAGATCTGGAGGTTGAAGTCAGCACGAACAAGAACACAACACCAGGAACTGAATTGTTTCCCCCCTTCTCCACTTCAGCAGTTCTCCTGGCTCCCGAGCGTTGAAACTTAGATCCACAGAAGTCTGAAGAGCAGAAGATAAGAAGAAGAGATGTCAGATATGGAGTCGTCACCTCGTCGGAGGGCACGCCTATATAATTGATAGGGGGAACGGGGTCATGGGGAGGAGGAAAAGAAGGACACGTACTGTCTCCTCTCCAACGTCTAGCTGATGGGGAACGAGCAGAACCTTGAAGAAGGAAGGAGAGACGATTGGGGAGCCGATTTGCGCCTTTAATCTCCATTAATGGCCGGCGGTGATCTTGGAATCGGAGACGACACGCGAACGGCGGCGCTGTTTTGGGGAAGAGGAGTCGAGGAGCACGGGAAAGGGCACGGGATCGACGCTGAGAGCCCTCTTTACTGTCGCTATTTTTCTGGGCTTCTTACCTATAGAGGAAATAATACCTGGGACGGGGCCCCTGCCTTCCGGGGGCCCAGGGCGGGCGCCCCGTTTGCCCGGCCTATGGGCCGGCCCTGAGTGGGACATCACGTGGTAGTATCCTGCATCCGTGTGTAAGTCATCTAGTCAAACTAATAAACTGGTACGATGCTAATATTAAGCAGTACACCCTCCGTCTAGGTGTGTAAGTCATCTTACGAAAACCAAATAATCCCAAAACACTTAGGCGCGGTGCATTAAATTCTACCTCGTTTTTTGTTTCTTGACATATCAACCAATAAAAGATGTGGGGTGTGCATGCTTTTAATGACTTGAGACTACTAAACACGACATGCAGTGGTTAGTTCATTGCATGCAATGCTATTAATTAGCAAATGAACATTAAGTTCTCTCGTTTTTTCCTCCTCCTTGGTCACGGTGCACAACCTAAGATGACTTACTCACCTAGACGGAGGGAGTATATTAATTTCACATTCATATTAGATACTCCCTCCGTCTAGGTGTATAAGTCATCTTACGAAAACCAAATAATCCCAAAACGCTTAGGCGCGGTACATTAACTTCTATCTCGTTTTTTGTTTTTTAACATATCAACCAATGAGAGATGAGGGGTGTGCATGTTTTTAATGACTTGAGGCTACCTAACACGACATGCAGTGGTTAGTTCATTGCATGCAATGCTATTAATTAGCAAATAAACATTAAAGTCTCTCGTTTTTCCCTCCTCCTTGGTCACGGTGCACAACCTAAGATGACTTACTCACCTAGACGGAGGGAGTAGGATATTATTTAAGTGTTGTGTAGAAGTCAATATTTGAGGACATTAACTGCATGCAAATTGTGTTGAGCGCTCATCATCCGAGCAACCCGAGACGCCGGATTGACCTGATTTGATGGTCGAGATTTGTTTGATCTGCCCATTTGAATCTTATATTGGTTTATAGATATAGATGGATAGCATGACATATCAATAAAAGAGGAAAGAGAGGATACTATTATCCTATCATGATATTGCACCATAATAAATGAGACATTAGTATCAGTTTAGAGAAATAATAAACGGAAAGACTAACGCCCACACGTGTGGCAGTTTTGCAACTCGCCCACACGCGTGGATGACCGTTCAGTCGAGTTGGCACGAATCTTGACACATTGAGGCAAAATTCGCGTGCTACGTAGGACGGGTCTGGTGTGTGAGCGTTGGAGAGTTCGCCCACACGCCCGCAGCACGCGGTTTGGCAGCTGTGTTGTGTGGGCGAACTAGTTTCTGCCCACATAGCCAACACCTAGTCCACGCGGGTGTGGGCGAACTGATTTCGCCCACACGACACCCGTACGTTATTGGATGGCAAATGTGGTACGCGTACGTGGCAACTAGGTAAGCACACATGGCAACTATGATTCGTTGCAAGACGGCAACTGCAGTTGCGCGTACGTGGCGACCAGATGAACACACATGGCAACTATGATTAACCATACATGGCAACTATGGTTGGACTACATGTGGCAACTAGGTAAACACACATGGCAACTACTGTTTGACCATATGTGGCAAGTACTTAATCACACACGACAACTATGGTTTGATTACACACGTCAACTACCATAAATTAGACATGGCAACTATAGTTGACCAAAACTGCCATGCTTTTACAACTACATTTGCCAACCCCGGATAACTACATCTGCCATCTCGGATGGCAACTAAATCGTCATCCCGCGGGAGTACCTAACATAGCTGCACCAGGATGTGTGGGCATTTTTTCTTCGTGCCACACGCGCGGGATGGAGATGAACAGTACTTTGTTGGGCGCGTGGCATGAAGTAGCCACGCCCACACGTGTGAACAATTCTAATGTTCGTCCACACACAACCCATGTGGGCTGCCTCCTGCTCATGCCACACATGGTGTGTGGGCAGATGGCTAGTACGCCAGTTAGCCGCGTTGTAAGGGCATATTTATTCCCAATATGTTTTGGTGATTGATGACAATGCTTGTGCGGACTAATCATGTGTGTTTAGTTCTTTCAGAGATTCATCCATTGGCACGAGATGATTTCCTCCCTTCGGTGTTGTAAGTCAAGACGGTGTAGCTCCTTCGTTTCGTTGTTGGTGGACTAGTTTCGTAGGAGTCACCGCACTATCAAGAGGGGATCCGTTTAGGTAAGACTTGGGTGGAATCACACGTACACATCCTTATCACACCCGTCGTCTTTCCTTCCGCATCTCTGGAGCTGCTGTTTTCCCCTTACTATGCTCTGCTCTGCCCTAGCGGTAGTACCGCGTCCACAGCGGTAGTACCGCCGAAACTCCACAGCGGTAGTACCGCTCTCAGAGCGGTAGTACCACTTGGGTTTTCTAGCCGTAGTACCGCTGTGCGTCTTGGCTACTTCCGCCTCGATTCTTGAACGAATTTCTCGTGTCGGGTTTTGCGGCACTAAGGGACGTAGTAGGGGCGGTAGTACCGCTCTAAGCGGTAGTACCGCCCTTCCCTAGCGGTAGTACCGCCCTAGTGTCTGGGCCCTGGGCAGCGCGGCAGTACCGCTGGGTCGTAGCGGTAGTACTGCTCGGAGCGGTAGTACCGCTCTTCCCTGGCGGTAGTACTGCCCTGGGGTCAGGGCCCCAGGCGGAGCGGCAGTACCGCTGGGTCGAGCGGTAGTACCACCTGGAGCGGTAGTACCGCTCTGTGCGGGGCTGGTGAGTGGGATAACGGTTGGATTGTTCTTCCCACTATATAAAGGGGTCTTCTTCCCCAAAGTTGACTCACCTCTTTCCCCCAAAGCTCCATTGTTGCTCCAAGCTCCATTTTCGCCCGATCTCTCTCCCTAGCCAATCAAACTTGTTGATTTGCTCGGGATTGGTTGAGAAGGCCCAGATCTACACTTCCACCAAGAGAAATTTGATTCCCCCCACTTATCCCTAGCGGATCTTGTTACTCTTGGGTGTTGAGCACCCTAGACGGTTGAGGTCACCTCGAAGCCATACTCCATTGTGGTGAAGCTTCGTGGTGTTGTTGGGAGCCTCCAAGTGTTGTGGAGATTGCCCCGATCTTGTTTGTAAAGGTCCGGTTGCCGCCTTCAAGGGCTCCAATAGTGGAATCACGGCATCTCGCATTGTGTGAGGGCGTGAGGAGATTACGGTGGCCCTAGTGGCTTCTTGGGGAGCATTGTGCCTCCACACCGCTCTAACGGAGACGTACTTCCCTTTAAAAGGAAGGAACTTCGGTAACACATCCTCGTCTCCACCGGCTCCACTCTTTGTTATCTTGTCCCTTTACTTTTGCAAGCTTACTTGAGTTATATCCATTGCTTGCTTGTGTGCTTATTGTCTTTGCATCATATAGGTTGTCCACGTAGTTGCACATCTAGACAACCTATTTCATTGCAAGTTTTAATTTGTTAAAGAAAAGTCTAAAAATTGTTAGTTGCCTATTCACCCCCCCTCTAGTCAACCATATTGATCCTTTCAATTGGTATCAGAGCCTCGTCTCTTTATTAAGGACTTTGCCATTCGAAGAGTATGGTTGACGTCAACGATGGTGCGGAGGAACACTCCGGTGTGAATCCCATCTCGTCTTCGGCCGAAGGGGGAACCTCGGTCTCACGCGAGGAATTCAATGTGGCTTTAGACACATTGAAAACCTCCATGACGACCGAGGTTAGAAGCATGTTTACTGAATTTCTAGAGGGACTTAAACTATCTACCTCACCAATGAAAGTGGGTGATCCCACTAACAAGGTGACGGATGCTAACTCTGATAAGGGGGAAGCTAACAATGAAAAGAGTCCATCTACTAGTGGTAGAAATGGCACCGGCATCTTTGCCCATGTGGAACCCCCGGTGTATAGAGGACCGATCCCCTCTACTCATTTGTATCATGTCGGTCCTCCTCCTAAATATGTGAAAAATGAAGATTATGATTCTTGGGTTTATCGCTTCAAGCATCATTTAAAACATGTGAATACTAACCTTTGGAGAATTATTGAAGAAGGTTTCTATCCTCATGATCCAAGCAACTTCACCCCTCGAGAAGAAGTGGACAATCAATTCAATGAGAGTGCTCTCTTCATCATCCAAGATGCTATCCTTCCCGGAGATCTCCCTCATCTTCGACCTCATGTCATGGCTAAAGAAGCATGGAAGTGTGTCGAGCGTATGTATAGAGGAAGTGCTAGCATTCAACGCTCCAACTATGAAGTGGTGCAAGATGAAGCCGATGAGTTTGCAATGAAAGAGGATGAAGAACCTCGTGAGCTCTTTCGAAGAGTGACCAAACTTGCGGTCGCACTCCGAGATCATGGGAGTAAGGACACGGATGACAACTGGATCAAGCGTAAGTTCCTCAAGGCTATGACGCCCTACAACAAGGCCATGTCCTCCGTCATCTGCCAAAGACCGGACTTCCACTCCATGACCTCTGGTGAAGTGTTGGATGAGTTTGTTGCAATGAACATCTTGGATAAGACCGCCGATAATGCGGTGCTCCGTTCCCAAAGGGCAAAGAAGCCCAATCTTTCCTTGAAGGCCAAGGTTAGTGTGGAAGAAGAAGAAGAAGAGGAAGATGAGGAGAGCAACCCCGAGGACACGAAGTATGATTATCATGAGCACATGGCTCTTGCCTCAAGACAGTTTTGGAGTAAGAAGACTACAAGACCCAACTTCAACAAGAACAACTCAAGTGGCCTCAAGGGGAAGCAACGAGTTAGAACTTGTTTCAACTGTGGCAATGTCAGCCATTTCGTTGCGGATTGTTCATACGAGAAGCGGGAAGACAATGGTGGCAAGTTCATTCGAAAAGACAAAGCCAAGTCCTTCCCCAACAAGAACAACTTCACCAAGAAGACTCCTTCTCGCGGGTTGGTGGTTCAAGAAGAATACCGGGAGGATGACGATGATGATGAAGATGGTGAAACAATGGCCATGGCATCCGTTGCCATTGTCTCAACTCCTCGGGTGTCTCTCTTCGATGCACCTAACGAGAACATCACCGCCAAGTGCCTCATGGCTAAGGCCACCAACAAGGTAACCCCCAACATCAAAACCACCATTATTCCCAACCCTCCTTTAACGGATGACTTTGATAATGGTAAGGGGTCTAATGAGGAGATCAATGAATTTGAGTCGTTCATGAGTAAGCTCAAGGGCAAATCCAAGAAGCATTTCATTGCTCTCTTGGAACAACTTGGTGAAGCCAATGACATGATCGAGGCTCATGAAGAAACCATCACTAAGATGGAAAGTCATAGTCGTGACTATGCCGATGAGATATCGAATCTCTCTAATGCTCTTGAGGAAGAGCGTGAGCATCGTTTGGCTCTTGAGGAGTCACACAACGATGGTCATGCTAAACTAAAGAAAGATCTTGATCATGCTCTTGTTGTGTCTCGTGTTCTAGCCTCCGAGAAGGCTAAACTTGGGGTTGATCATGTTAGACTCACGGAGGAGTTTGATGTACTTGACAAGGCCCACAAGGTCTTGAAGAGTGCTCATGCCACCCTCAAGGAGTCTCATGCTCAACTCCAAGTTAAGCTAACTAAGGAAAAGGCCACATTTCCTCACATGGTCTTAATTGATAATGCAAATGCTACTAACCCATGTTGTGAGCATGTGCATCTCGTGGAGGAAAATACCAAGTTGAAGGAACAACTCGAGAAAGGTCTTGTGTCATGCATACAAGGCGAGAAGAACCTAAATGACCTTTTGAGCAATCAAAAGGAAGTTGTGGGCAAGGAGGGAGTTGGGTTCGCACCCAAGTCCAAGAACAAGAAGAAGAACAAGGAGAAGAAGAGCAAGACCAATCGACCTCCTCTGCTCACCCAAACCTTTGTGAAGGAGGGGGAAGTTGCTCCTAAGGAGAAGAAGAACAATGGGAAGAGTGGTGAAGCCAAAGAGCGCAACACCATCTCTCCCAACAAAGCCGGCGACTTTAACCCCTCTTATGTGTTGTGCCATGCTAGTGATGGACATGTTTATGCTAAATTTGTTGGTTCTCCTTATGAGTACATTGAATGGTCTATTTGGGTTCCTAAGACCCTTGTTACTAACATCAAAGGACCCATTGCTCAATGGGTACCTAAAACCAAGCATTGATCTCTTGTAGGTGTTTGCTTCCGGTGGGGGATCATGGTTGCTCGATAGTGGAGCAACAAATCATATGACCGGGAGCAAGGACTTGGTGGTGGACGTGCACAATATCCCATCTATGCCCACCAATGTCGAATGGGGTGATGCCTCACATTCTAAGGTATTGGGTCTTGGCAAGGTTGTCATTTCTCATGATCTAACGATCGAGAAAGTCATGCTTGTTGAGTCCCTTGCGTTCAATTTACTTTCCGTTCGTCAACTCGCACTCATGCGTTTTGCCACCTTCTTTGATATTGATACCGTGGCCCTCTTGTGGAGCAAGACTCTTAAAGTAGCCTTTGTTGGGCATGTCGAGAACGGTCTCTATGTGGTTAACTTCTCGGAGCAACCCACTAAGACCGCGACATGCCTAATGGCTAAAGTTGATGTGGGTTGGCTTTGGCATCGCCGTTTAGCCCATGTCAATATGAGATCTTTTCAAAGTCTTCTCAAGGGGGACCATGTCCATGGACTAACGAATGTTAGTTTTGCCAAAGATCGTGTTTGCAGTGCTTGTATCGAAGGAAAGCTTCATGAGACGGCTCACCCTCCCACGACTATCATCTACTCGAAGAGACCCTTGGAGCTCCTCCACATGGACCTCTTTGGGCCCCCATCCTTTGATAGTCTTGGGGGTAGAAAGTATTGCTTGGTGATAGTGGATGATTATTCAAGATACACGTGGGTATACTTCTTCAAGAGGAAGAGTGAGACTCAACAAACCGTCATCGACTTTACAAATGAAGCTCAATGTCAACACAATGCAAAGAACTTGACAATAAGAAGTGACAACGGCACTGAGTTCAAGAACTACACCCTGGATGAGTTTCTTAGTGATGAAGGGATCAAGCATGAATATTCTGCACCATATACCCCTCAACAAAATGGTGTTGCAGAGAGGAAGAACCGGACATTGATGGATGCGGCAAGGACCATGATGGCGGAGTTCAAGTCTCCATACAACTTCTAGGCCGAAGCCATCAACACAGCTTGTCATGCATCCAATCGGCTCTATCTCCGCAAAGGCTTGAACAAGACTCCGTATGAGATACTCACCGGGAACAAGCCCAATCTCAAGTACTTCTGGGTGTTCAGGTGTAAGTGTTTCATTCTCAAGAAAGGTGTTCGTTTGTCTAAATTTGAAGCTAGAGCTCATGAGGGCATATTTGTTGGTTATGCTACAAACTCTCATGCTTACCTTGTTCTCAACAAGTCCAACAAACTCATTGAGGAGACGTGTAACATAGAGTTTGATGAAAATAACGGCTCCCAAGTGGAGCAAAGTGGTACTTGTGATATAGGTGATGAAGTTCCTCCCCAAGCCATAAGAAGAATGGGTATTGGTCATATCCTACCCATTGAGGAACCCCTTGTGGCCGAAGGAGAAGGACAATGCTCCACTCAAGTGGAGCCATCACCTCCCCAAGACCCACACGCTTCCGAAGAACAAAGTGAAGGCCCTCACCTTTATGAACAAGACCAAGGGCAAGATCAACCTCAAGATGGAGGTGAACCTTTAAATGATGCCCAAGGTCAAGTTCTCCCCCTCGAGCAAGTTCAAGATCATGAGCAAGCTCAAGACGGCGCTCAAGATGATCAAGTTAACCTTCCTCCTTCCACACCCGAGGAAGAATTAGAGCGTCGTGCCGCGAAGATTGCTTCCAAACTCACCACCCAAGGCCATCTCATGGAAAACGTGGTTGGAAGTCTAAGAAAGGGGGTAAGCACTCATAGACAATTAGCTAACTATTGTGAACATCATGCATTTGTCTCTTGTGTTGAACCCCAAAAGGTCTATGAGGCGCTCGAAGACTCGGATTGGCTCTATGCCATGCATGAAGAACTAAACAACTTCGAGTACAACAAGGTGTGGAGATTGGTGCCAAGACCTTCGGGGAACCACAATGTCATTGGAACAAAGTGGATCTTCAAGAACAAGCAAGATGCTGATGGGAACATCATTCGCAACAAGGCAAGATTGGTAGCACAAGGCTACTCCCAAGTCGAGGGCATCGACTACGGTGAAACCTTTGCCCCCGTTGCTCATCTTGAATCCATTCGTTTGTTGATTGCTTATGCTTCCCATCACAACTTTAAGTTGCAACAAATGGATGTGAAAAGTGCTTTTCTTAATGGTCCCATTAATGAGTTGGTTTATGTCAAGCAACCCCCCGGGTTCGAGGACCCCTACTTCCAGGATCATGTGTATCAACTCGATAAGGCACTCTATGGCCTTAAACAAGCCCCACGTGCGTGGTATGACCACCTTACCGACTTGCTACAAGATCGTGGATTTGAAGTAGGACAAATCGATCCCACTCTTTTTACTAAGAAGGTCAAAGGGTAGTTGTTTGTATGCCAACTATATGTTGATGATATTATCTTTGGTTCTCCTAACAAAGCTTTCAATGAGGAATTTGCCGCTCTCATGACCTCCAAGTTCAAGATGTCTTCGATGGGAGAGTTGAAGTTCTTCCTTGGTTTTGATATCAAACAAAGAAGAGAAGGTACCTTCATCAACCAATCCAAATACACTCAAGACATGCTCAAGAGATTCAAGTTAAGTGATGTCAAGCCAGCTTCTACTCCAATGCCCACCAAGTGCCAACTTGACATTGATCCCAATAGTAAAGCGGTGGATCAAAAGGTATATCGCTCCATGATTGGCTCCCTGCTTTACCTTTGTGCATCTAGACCAGATATCATGTTGAGTGTGGGGATGTGTGCACGGTTTCAAGCTGCACCGAAGGAAAGTCACTATGTGGCGGTCAAGCGAATCTTTCGATATTTGGCTCATACCCCAAACTTTGGCTTATGGTACCCAAGAGGGGCAAACTTCAAGCTTGAAGGGTTTACGGATTCCGATTGGGCGGGAGACAAAGTGGATAGGAAGTCCACTTTTGGAGGGTGCCAGTTTCTTGGGTGCTCTTTGGTGAGTTGGTCTTCCAAAAAGCAAAGTTGTGTGTCTCTCTCGTCCACAGAAGTAGAATATGTGGCGGCCGGTAGTTGTTGTGCACAACTCTTATGGATGAGGCAAACTTTAAAGGAATACGGTGTCATTTGTGACAAAGTGCCTCTTTGGTGTGACAACGAAAGTGCCATCAAGATTTCTCTCAACCCGGTGCAACACTTCAAGACGAAGCACATTGAGATTCGGTATCACTTCATCCGGGATCACATTAGGCGAGGAGAGATCAAGCTCAAGTATGTCAACACTCATGATAACCTTGCAGATATTTTCACGAAGCCCTTGGATGAAGCAAGATTTCGCGAGTTAAGGCATGAGCTAAATATCATTGATTCGAGCAATGTGACTTGAACCCTTGCACACCCCACCCCACTCAACTTGGTATCTTGCTTAGATGTAGGCATGGACATAGGGGGAGTGTTGTTCTCTCAATGAACTTTCCCTCCCCCATTATGCATAAAACGATCAACTCTTTCACAATAGCCATTTTTGATGGTACTTGTGCTTCAAAGACGAGTTTTGGTCATGGGCCCAAGGATAATTCTTCGCGGTGCCATACCAATTGACTCAAGCATAGGTGGCTCCGGCCATCGCCCTCTCCTGAGAGAGGCCAGAGCTTGCTCTGTTTCGTGTGGTTGTTTGTGTTTCAGTTGTTTCTGGTCTGTTGTGTGTGTGTGTGTTGCTGCATCGGTCCTCTCGTTCTTTTAGCTTTGCTTTCCGTTTCTTTTTTAGTGTTAGCCGTTGGTCTAGAAGCAGTGTAGTTGCTGAAGCGGTACTACCGCTGGTGGCGAGCGGTACTACCGCTCTCAGTGGTACTACCGCCCTCCAGAGCGGTACTACCGCTCCCAGCGGTACTACCACCCTCCAGAGCGGTACTACCGCTATGAGGCGCGGGCTGGGGGTTATATCAGGGGCAGGGGGAGTTTCTTCTCCCCCATACCCATTCGCTCACCCCTTCGCCCTGTTCGTCTCTCTCTTCAGCAACCGGCGCCGCGGGAGGGCTCCGGCGGATCTCCCTCTCCGGGGCGCTCCTCTCCGTTTCCTTCGGTGGAATCGATCCCCACCTTGTCCTCTTGCCATGGATGCCGGTATTGCCCCCATTCCCTGTTTCCTTTTGTCTAGATTTCCAATCTAGCGTTCTAGGGGCAATAGCAGTTGCATCTCTAGATTTTTGTCCAGATCTAGGCTTGAGTAGGATGGAGAATGCTTCTAGACTGTTTGGATTAGTGTTTGGTTGGAGTATTTTTGAATTTGGTAGGACGGTAGTACCGGATCTGACCACGGTAGTAGGAAACTGCTGTTTCCCCGCCTCGAGCGGTACTACCACTCTCCCAGAGCGGTACTACCGCTGAGAGCGGTACTACCGCTCTCTCCAGAGCGGTACTACCGCTTGGAGCGGTACTACCGCTCAAGGGTCACGGTACTACCGCCCTCTACCCGGTTCCATCATCCTCCCACCTCTCAGTGATCTTTTTGTTCGTGTTTGTGGCTTACGCTCGTTCTTTCTGGGTGTTTTGCGTGTTTCTGTGTGTGGTTCCAGGTGATGAGGTTCCTAAGCATCAGGCTCGTCGTGTCAACCCCGGCCGTGCCTCGTCCAAGCGCTACCGCACCACTAAGCCCACTAAGCCTGTCGGAGGATCTTCTAGTGCTCCACCTCCTCCCCAACTGCAGAAGAAGCCTGGGGTCAAGCCAAAGCCAAGCAAAACCGTGCCAGAAATGCCGCCCAAGGAGTTCTGGGCAAGGCGCCGTCGCAACCCGTATGAGGTCGACCAAGATCCCACTTTGGACAACCGTCCGTTCTGGAACAGGTTCCAGTTTGCCATCTACTTTGATGTTCTCAAAGCCAAGAAGAATCTCTATGTCAACATGCACTCCATCGACACCGAGCATATGGAGAACGATCCTGACTACTTTGGTGAAGCTCTTCAGATGTGCACTCAGCTGAACATTCTCGGGATCATGCAATTCAACAAGGACTATGATGCTGACATTGTGGCCCAATTCTATGCCACGGTTCACCTTGGGACCGATGAGGACATGACTCTGACTTGGATGACAAATGGCAAGTTGCTGTCAGTCAAGTGGAAAGCTTTCATGCAGTTGATTGGGGTGGAAGATCTTGGACTTGAGTCTCCTATCGGCTTT